>NC_085088.1:6950013-6972784 GCF_963422355.1 Corticium candelabrum | reverse complement strand
TCTCCTCTCTCTCTCTCTCTCTCTCCATCTCTCTCTCTCTCTCTCTCTCTCTCTCTCTCCATCTCTCTCTCTCCATCTCTCTCTCTCCATCTCTCTCTCTCTCTCTCTCTCTCTCTCTCCATCTCTCTCTCTCTCTCTCCATCTCTCTCTCTCTCTCTCTCCATCTCTCTCTCTCTCTCTCTCTCTCTCTCTCTCTCCATCTCTCTCTCTCTCTCTCTCTCATATATATATATATATATATATATATATATATATATATATATATATATATATATATATTTGAAATATGTCTTCAACGTAGACACAATATGATCTAGAACTATCACGTCAGTCACTAAGCAAACTAACGTACGCTATGTAGACACAAACACAACTTATACTCTACATCGACACTATCACACAAGAATGATCGAAACTAGCTCTCTCTCTCTATCTCTCTCTCTCTCTCTCTCTCTCTCTCTCTCCTCTCTCTCTCTCTCTTCCTCTCACAGACACAGACACAGACACACAGACACAGACAGACACACACACACACACAAACACACACACAGACACAGACACAGACACAGACACAGACACAGACACAGACACAGACACAGACACACACAGACACAGACACAGACACAGACACAGACACAGACACAGACACAGACACAGACACACAGACACACACACACACACACACACACACACACACACACACACACACACACACACACAACACAACTGCATGCATCCTCGTACTTGAACATACTTGTATTCTCTTTACAGAACGGAGCGGCAAGCATGGGTTTATGAAGCAATTTTACAACCAAATTTAGTGATCTTAACGTGTCTATGCTAGTATCAACATAGTGCTATTGAGCTTTGGTTTAGACATTTTAATTCCACAGTTCGCTGTGCAAAACCAATTTGCATGTATGGCGGTCCCCAGGAGAAAGTCTTGCGGTAAATTCACTGCGGGATTTCGACACGAATTTATCGCCATTTTGCGCCAAGTCACAGCAATTTCACAGCATTTCGCAGTGAATTCGAATTGAATCACCGCGTCGCGTAATTTCAACCATTTTTCGCTGCCTTTCGCGGCGACTTACGGCTACTCGAGCCAGTTCGCGGTGAGACTTTCTCGCAGGGGTTGGTTATAGACTTTTCTATCAATGTGACTAAGCCATGGTAGTCTCTCTCTTTTAGTTTGCATATTTATATGGCTTTTTTGCATGTCGGCACACACACATGCACGCACACTGTGTTATTAAATATGGATTGGAGGTTAAATAAATTGATTTTTCTGAACTGTGCGTTGGTGTTTATGGTTTACATGAGTTGATGTGTTTGTCTGTCTAAATAGGCTGTAGTATTTGGGATAAATACTTTGTACATTGAACATAAAAATAATTTAAAAAAATGTTTTCAGTTACTTGTAAATGTCCGTGTAACCTTGTGTTAGGCGAGCGAGGTGACGTAGCAATAATTTCAATAGAGTCAACCCTTTGAGAGGAGACCTGTGATTTAGTTTGTAGTCGGTGTGTTGTCTACTTGAAATTTCATTTTTCTAATGGTACACCATAGTTATGTTTATCAGTTTCCCTGTTCGGCCATAAATCGATCCATAGGACAACAGCTGATGTACTTATAAGTAAATAAATAAATAAAATAAAATAAAATAAAATAAAGTAAGTAAGTAAACAAACAAATAAATATAACATATTGCCGCTTTCAGTTGTCATGGTGAGAGAGAGCATTGCTGTGCTTGCCAATTAATTAATTTTTTGTAGGTTATAAATGGAATGGGTGGGTGTGGTAAATCTCACTTGTCAGAAACGTATGCAGCTATGTACAAGGAGATGTATGCTGACGGAATATTCTATTTTAATGGAGAGTCATCAGCTTCTCTTCATCTCTCATTGAGAAAAAATGTATGGCAACACTCAGTAATTGATACAATTACATGCATTCAATCGTTTTAAACAATCTGATTGTGACTGTTTTGCAGTTGCGGCAGTCATCAATGCAGTCAATGGGAGGGGGTGTTTTTGATGACAATGATATATTTCTTCAATATGTTTATGGGAAGAGCAGAATTTTGCTGCTATATGACGGAGCAGATAATTTGCATGTGTTGGAAAAAATTGTTCCTCGTCTTACAGCACATGTCCATGTATTGGTAACTACTCGTTTTAGTGATTTTCACCATCCTATAATGAAGTGTGCTAGCAAAGTTACATCTCTTAGTCGGCTAAAATGTGAAGCTGCAGTGGAAGCTCTTCAAGTCTGGAGTGGTCTTGCTGATGAAGAATTGACAGGTGAAGAGAAAATATATGCCCAACGTCTGGTGAGTGAACGTCCAATTGATGGTTTACCATTGGCTATTGCTCACGCAGGAACATTCATAAGGAAGAGAAAGGTTAGCTGTCAGCAATATTATCAACTGATCAGAACACAACAAGCAAGTCTTGAAGCTCTTGCTCTTGATATGAACAAACTTCTTCATTATTTTCAAATCAGTAATCTCCAGGAATCACTGCAGCAATACAATGTGTTTCATACTGACAACTTGTCGAAACTAACTGATAAAAACATTCAGTCAATAACTGATAATGACCATCAGCGACATCTTCTTTCCAGGGCCAGATATTATGTGATGAATAGTGATCATGTACACTTGACATGGCAACTTGATATTGAGACAGTGGAAGAAACAGATGACAACGCCATGCTGCTTTTGTCTTATGCTTCTCTTATGGCATATAAAAATATTCCTGAATTCATATTGCAACCTCTTGCATTTGGTCCACTTCCTCGTTATCACTACAACAAGTCTCTCAGTACATTGATGTCTCACTCACTAGTCGATGTGCGTGATGGAAATATCTTAATACATCCACTTGTTCATTCAACAGTTTTAGACCGTATTTTGCGTCAATCAGAGCTACTTCGTGACAGACTAGCCAAATTGTCTCACTTGCTTCTTAATTTTCTGCCACTTCGTGATGGCTTAGATATTCTGTCTTGTCTAAGAGATGATAAGTTTATTTCTCTCGTCCCTCATGTTTATGCGGCAGCACAGAAAGCTGTGTGGTTCCAGAATGATGAGCATTGTGTTTCTCTTGTGAGCCTTGCTTGTTCTATAGCATTACAATCTCATCATGTGGATGTGGCTGCCGATCTATGCAAGCAACGCTTGAAAGCATCGGAAATGCTACCAAACATTAGTCAGCGTGTTGACGGTGACCAGCAGTTTTATGATGTTTGTATGTCGAGTTTATGAAGTTGACTGTGTTATTGTTATAGCATTGTCAGCCATGGGCAAAGCCTATTTACTGATGTCACAGCCACAGGAAGCTCAGAATCAGTTCATGACGGCTAAACAGTTAATAGAAAACTGTCAAGAAAATGACTCACCACAAATGTTGCATAAACATGCTATAAGTAAGTGATTGTTGTAATCTATCTATATATAATTGCGCTAGCGGCTATTTTGTCCGTCAGTCCGTACGCACGAGTGCGATTTCGACTGGTCGCGCGTGCGCCCGCGATCGACTCGCCGGGGACCTCTCTCAATGACTCGAATCGGGTGGGCTTTGTTCCGTCGCAAAAGTTGCGTCATGCTATAGACGGGAAGTAGATTCGGTGCGGGGCGGGTTTGATTTCTACTGCCCACCAGGTGTGCTCGGACTTGCCGGGTGTAGGCTAGTAGATTGTTTACCACTCTTATTTAGATCTATGGGATGTTCAACTTTTTTCGTTCAATGTTGTCTATGTAGGGGTTTTGTCCATAAATGTTAATTACTTTTGTAATGTCAATTTATGATTGCGGTCTTTGTCGTGCATATTAATTTGTTATGACAATTAACGCTTTCATGAACAGGGTGAGCATAGTAGGTATCGTATGTGTTCTAAGCTTGGGTTATAAGCAGGGCACAATCAGGTTGGTTTCAAGCGTTGAGTTGCGTAGACGCGCCTCGGTCTCATTCTTGTACAGGGGTTTTGAACCCAATGGTTTGCAGATGGGTAAAGCAAGATAATGGCAAGCTGCCGTGGGCCTACCTGTTATGTTCTATTATTACCCGAGGCCCCGATATCCGGGCTAAGAGTAGGGTAGTCCTGGCCTACGACCGTATTTAGACTCGATTAGCGCAGATGCAAATGAAGCTATCCGACCAATAGACGAGACGTGGTGTCATTTTGACCAATAGACGAATTGATGTCGTCATAAGGCTCCACCTCTCTTTGTTTGGCAGCTGCTAATGAGAATTCGGCTATCGGTCGTCCATCGTGTACATGGTGTATAGTCCTTTGTTTTAGTAAAGGTTTTAATAGCACCTAGAAGCAACGCCTAATCTACATTTGTAGCGTGCATGTTTTCCCACCAACAACCAGGCGTCGATTTAACCCTACGTATGATCGCGTGGTTTACTCAACTACGTAAGACGAAGATGGCCTAGCGTCGAGGGTAACTGACTTGTAACAGTTGGCTAGTTCCACAGTGTTTTTGCATAGATAGTGGTTCTTCTGTCTGACGGCTTGAATTTTCGGTGTGCGTGGCTAATCAATAGTGTCATCTTCAACAGAAATTTGGTGTTCCACGGGAATTCACGAAGGGGAACGGACATTGTCCATGACAACGCAGCTGTTTGTCAGACGAAGCGACTGGCCTGGAAGTGCGCAAGTTAGGACGTTGTTTACGCGCTTGCATTGGAAACCTTCGGTGAGACCAGTGGGTTGGGTTAAATACCTCAGTATGCAAAACTTTATCACGTGACGAGATATGTTGCCGGCCGAGCATTTATAAATACTACGTTCCAGAATTAGAGACAGCTATGAATAATAGGGGTGTCATAGGCGTGTTCTTGACCAACATTGCCATGATCATTTTTCAAAACGACGTATCAACTGTTAGTATCTTCATTTTTACATCCTGTTTACACTGAGGTCACTCGCACTTCATAGAAAGTGAAGAGGACAAGGAATCAACTACAGACAGTGACAGTGACAAGGACGGCTCGCTAACAAGTTTTACAAAGCTGTTTCCTTGCTCACGTGCCTATTCTAACACATTAACTTCCTGGATCGGCTCTGGTGTCAGCTGAGAACCGCCCATCGTAGCTCATTACAGCAACCATGTAGGCTAAATAATATCATTACGGGTAAACGTTAAAGCTGATAGCTTTGTACATACCATAGGCGGAACTGACACGTGATGGGCTCTCCAATGGTGTCAATTTCACGAGCCTACGTGCCCCTTAGCATGATCTATTCAAGGAAAACCTCGAATTCTGGAATGGACTACTATATTACTGTAGTTCTTCTTTATTCACTTATCTTTTGGTCTATAAATTCTAAAAAAATTAAGTACAATAAGCAAGACTGAAGAAGCTAAATTACAACTAGAGCCTTACCCTCCCTTCTGGGTGGAAGAGACTATATAGGTAGACTAATAGCATTAAAATAGAAAATTATAACACCCTTGCAAATCTGAAAGTCAAGCTGAACATCTCGTTCAAACATTCAAGCATAAGTACAAGACACCGATCATGGTTAAGTCTTGTTGCTATTTAAGGCAAATCAAGAACAATTGAGAATAGTGTGTGGGTTATGACTCAAGCGGGAGTGTCAGAATTATAAATTGCACTTCAGTGTTTTTGCCTGAAGTACACACCTGATGGCTTCGGGACTTGAGATTCAAGCTTCTAGTTAATTCTAACCATGGGCACTATGGACCATGTTTTACTAGTAAGATTTCGTAGAGTATCACTATCATTAGCAATGTACTGATCTTGTTGAGGCAATTGGTTACATCTACGGAATGTGCATTAGTAACGTTTGCTTTATTACTCTAAGAGCAAGAGATGACCACCTTTGCCGACTGGCTGCAATACTACAACGACCTCGATGTCGATCCCTTTCTAGAAGCGATCACCGAAACAAAAAGTTGAACACAAGCGCAAAGTCGACATCTTGAAAGACGCCGTCACTTTCCGGTGTATCGCTCCAGAGCCTACTCCGATATGCCCATCAAGAACACGAAGCACTAAATCTCGTTGCCTACGACATGCTAAAAAACGCCGTCACCGGCGGGCCCAGTCTGACGTTTACGAGGTATCACGAAGCCGGAGTCACTCTTATCCGATCCCATCAATATAACAACCTGCAGCTTTGTCAAATGGTTGTGGGATTCGATGCCAATGCCTTATACCTCTCGACGATAGCCAAGGAAATGCCCCGAGGAACAGGAGAATTCCAACCCTGCAACAACAGCCAGCGCTACCTAAAACAATTCATTAGCAAACTATTCGCAGAGAAATAGTTTGGTAGCGCAGAAGTCGAAATCCGAGTTCCACCGCACCTCCGCCATAAATTTGCAGAAATTGTTCCTTATTCATCAATCGCGAAGTATCCAAAGCCAACGTCCCTTATGACATGTTAGATTATCTATAACGCACCGGCAGGGAACGCATCAATACCAAATATCTACTCGGCACCATGTCTGCCAATAGACTACAGGATTCTCGTGTATGCTCCCATGCTCAAATGATACATCGAGCATGGTCTAGAGGTCACTGCACTATATCGCACGATCAACTACAAAACCAAGAAGATATTCAAGTGGTTTGTGAAACAGGTCACCTAGCCAAGACTCACCGGAGATGTGGATAGAAAGAAGGCTTGGTTGGCAGAAGTATTCAAGCTGTTTGGTAGCTACGCCTATGGTAACCTCATCGAAGCACTAGAGCGCCTAGACCAATGCCACTTACCCCAAAGACTAAAACGTCGTTGATCGAGTCGTGCTAATCGCTTGGTTCGATGCAATCGGAGACGCCTACTAGCTGCAGTCGCGCAAACCTTGGATCACCATCACACGTCCCTTCCAAGTAGGCATCGCAGCGTACCAACTTGCCAAACTACGAATGCTCGAGTTCTACTGCGACTTCTCTATAGTACGTGAACCGTCGCAACTTTGAGTTGTTCCAGACGGACACCGACAGTCTGTTCATGACTGTTTCCACCATGACCTTAGACGAAGCGGTTCCGCCAGAGTTGTTGTAAGACTTTCAAAACCATTGTCAAGTATGGCCAGGTTGGAACCAATGGAGCAATCAAACCAACCTAGAGTTCGAAGAGTCGCGAGCCATCGCCTATGCAGCAGATGCTACTATGTAGACAATGGAGCCCGTCAATAATCAAAGCCTCCGCCCAAGGAATGAGCAAGAACCACAATATCACCTGGTGGCGCTACGTCTCCACTCTCTAAGGTCGAAACTACCATACACAAAACCGAGTCTTCCGAATGGTGGGAGGATGTATGAAGACGTACCTGCAAGATAAGCTCGGTCTTACCGCATTCTGACAAACGCTGAGTCTTGCCCGATAGCATTCACACAGAAACGATACAGTGATTGCCCCAAGAATTTTTCCAGCCGGCTAAAAATGACTGACATGGCAGCTTCTAAAGTTGTAACTGCGCAAACATAATGTCTACAATGATGTATACCTGACACAGTTTACGTCAATACAATTAACAATAAATATCTAGAAAGCACTCCTGGAGCCTGATCTTTCTCGTTATCTGCTTAAATCGGTCAGGTCAACGCGAATGGAGAGTAGTGCTTTGACTGACTACCTGGTCACTTATATATTGGTAACTGGTGCAGAATCAGCTGGCTCTGGGAAAATTACTGGCATCTATTAGCCGATAGCAAACCGCAGTTAAGATATTTTATATCCTCTAGGCACCCATTTCGAAAGGCGGTGTTGGATTTGAGGAAAAATATTATTAGAGCCTTCTCGATATCGAAACGTCCAAAACGAACACTCGTCTGTGACCAAGCGACAGATGGATCCACATATCGTCTACCGTTTGGAGTTGTAGTTTGACGGTGAGTTGAAACGATAGCGCTTTCAATTCTAGCAACCCTTTGGTGATTTTATCGTGTATTTGTGAATATACCCTTCTGGAAACAATTCTGGATTAGTGCTGCCACCAACATCCATCTGCCACGACCGAAGAAAGTCTTCCATCAACCAAACGACGGGTCTCCAAACCAAGGGTCGCACATTCTTGTAATCATTCATGACTGGTATATATTGTTATGTTAACGTCTCACGGACAACGACGAGTGGTGGTGCCATATCCAAGCAAGATCCTGGAAAATCGACCTTGAGCATTTTATAGTTCTTTCTACTTAGCTTATCCGGAATGAGAGGATACATATCGGTGCGAGGTCATCCAATCGGTTGAGTTCAAAGAGCAGAATATCCTCGTGAAATTCTTTCCTCGAAGACATCCTTTCAACTTGTTCATCTTTTTCTGGTTGCTGTCGACAGTCTTGCACTTCCTTCATGTAATTCTTCTTCATGGTCAGTGCGTGTGAAACCACACCGAAGTCGGCCACACTGAACGAGATGGATTTACAAAGACAGGCACCGTGGCACCCACGGCACCCAACCCTGCCGAGGTAGCTCACCGTGGAGAGCCATGTCTTCTCGTTGGAAGGATTTAAACATTTTTATAACAACAGGATCTGGGGTGGTAGGTGAGGTACAGCTAGTTGAGCATACGGATGTCACTCTCTGACAGATCGCTGTCGATGTGATTGAAATTGATTTCTGGAATCACCTTTATATATATATATATATATATATATATATATATATATATATATATATATATATATATATGGTTAGATATCTTTAGGTTTGATTGTTTATCGATTCTGTCTGGTTGCTTCCCTTTTTTTATCTCATCCAAGCCTTTTCAAATGTCTGTTAGCTGGTTACTGACAACTGAAAGCCATTGAGTGTTGCTATTCATATTTGAAAGTAATAGATTGAGTGTTGGAATAACGCCATCTCTATACCATCACCTGTATATCATCAAATTCGCGCCTAAAGTTGTCGGCCATGTGGGTCTGGCCGCAGCATCTGCTGGAATCCAGAAAGCCATCGGCTTAGGCGCTGCTAATGCTAGACCATCTGGAAAAGACGACGAAGATCACCAAGGAACAAAGAAATGAGAAGATCAGAAAGAAGAAGATTACCTAAAGGTAAAAATTCTGGAAGCCGTTGACTAATATACAGATTGAAGAGATATTGAGAGATCGTGCTGTAACCAACTATACAAGAACCTATGGCAAAGATACTATACCCGCCCACCCCAAAGACGACTACTGCCTTGTCATTAACCTGGAAGATTACTTCGATGGCGGTGGCACCCATTGCATAGGTGGCTATCTACAACGGGAAACGAGATTTGGAGTATTTTGATAATTTTGGTATGCGACCTGCCGACCAGTATACGTAAAAATACTGATAAGAAAATGGTGTATAATTCTAGAAAGCGACAGGGTATGATTATCGTTCTGTGTGGTTATTATTGTATCTACTTCATAGTCCATCGTTGGAAGGAGCGTCCTATGCGTGATATTCTTCTAGAAAGCACCATGTCATCGTACTGTGTGACGTGTAAACGGCAACCTGCGGAAGCAATCCCACGGCAGTGAAGACCAAGAACAACAGGATAGCCGTGATATCTGTGTGCCTGTCTGGTGCAAAGGAATCCAGATTTGTGTCAAAGCAGCACATCAGAAAATGAGAATACGCACTATTGCTGTAGTTTAAACTTTTAATAGTTTGTCGATTTCGTTTTATATTCCAGAGGTCATACTCTACAATGTTGATATCAAGATATGATATGTGCATGTGTTTTTAAATATTCTTGTTCCTGCAGCAATAATGCAAATGGGGTTTTGCTCAATAAAAATTGCACAATACGAGAAGGCTTGTCCATTGCTTGAAAAAAGTTTAGCAATCATCAGAAAACACTTAACCCCAGGTCTTTATGATGTGTCTGTAGGTTAGATAATATTTATAGAAGTATTTTGGGTTGGAAAAGAAAGTATTGTAAGTGGATAAATGGTGTTTTTGTTACAGCTCTTCATTATTTGTCTCAGTGCTGTTCACATCTGGGTGACAAGGAAAGAGCCTTTCAGCTGTGTAAGAAGTCTTTGTGTATTGCATCTCAATGTTTGCCTGATGATCACCTTGACATTGCAATATGTATGGAAAATAATGAATGTTGAAAAGCAATACCAATGTGTTAGCTGTTGTCTACTTTATAGATAAGAGTCAATTATCAGAGTGCCATATCAAATCTGGTAATCTTGATAAAGCGATCGACATTTTACGTCAATGTATTGACATATTTGAGCAACACATGCCTGCCGCAAGGAGTCATCTTTGTTTATGTAAATGTTGATATGATAGTAGATCATTAGATGATGATGTTGTGCGTGCGTGTGTGTGTGTATGTGTGTGTGTGTGTGTGTGTGTGTGTGTGTGTGTGTGTGTGTGTGTGTGTGTGTGTCTTTTCTCTCTGTCTGTTTGTGTGTCTGTCTGTCTGCTTCTCTGTCTGTTTGTCTGTCTGTCTGTCTGCCTGTCTGTCTATATATACAGCCAATTGGGCGAGTGTATGGAGAGAAAGAGAAGAAAAGAAAGATAAATTCTGGGTTGTTTGATGTGTTTGTTTCTAACTTCTACTGTAGTTAATAAAGGAATAATCGTTTTTACGTAGATGACTACCTACGTTGTTTAAAAAATGACTTGATTTTGCTGCAATTTGTTTGTGCACACCTTGATGTGATCGAAGCTCCATGTGAAGGCTGATACAATCAGCCATGCAAATACAATCAAGCATACAAATGTAGCTGAAGCAACTGAAGGATTAATCAAGCATCTACCTCTTGAACAGGATGTGACTGTGATGCTGTAATTAAACATCTTAGAAATTATTTAGACTTGCACCTCATCATTCAAAATATGTGACACTGATAGTTTAGTGGACAGGCGGTTCTGTTTTCCAGATTCATATAATCACTTTGTGGTGTTATCTGTATTTAATGCAATGCTCAACAGGAATTGGTTAATTCCCAGAAACTCGTACAGGCAATGCACATGAAGACATGAAACATGTTGGTTATCAAACTCTTGGCTGCCAGGATTTATGTGAGATGTGCGCCATTCAGCGGTCTTTAAACTGTTCAAATTGCATTTTTACTATATGTCAGCAATACAAATTCAGAGACAAGGTTTATAATGCAATTAACAGAAGAAAGACTAAATTTCACAACAGACTAATGCCAACTTTTCTACATGTTCTATTAAAGTAGAATTGCACCCAAAGATTTCTTTTTCTTGTGGCATTTTAGAACTCCAATTGATTATTAATGAATTACTGTAGTAAGGGCAGTAACTGGAACACAATATTAGTTTGATGGCTTGAGAGTACAGTTTGAACATTATATTTGCTTTTTGTACTTCAATTTATGTTTAATATCAATGCGTTTCTTTTCAGGTAATCGTTGGGGCAACTTGGAAAAGTGACACATTGAAACATTTAAGATGTATCACTATGCCACTTATAACCTTTTATATGGTCATCTGTGTTTTACATCATCTGTGTTTCACTAAATGCCAGTACAGGTCTATTTGCCAGGCTTATTGTTAACTTGTTGGACTTTTATATGTAGTAGCCAGATTATGCAATGTGCATGTTTTTGTGCACAACCATCATTGTTACACCTTGCCTTGGTTGGATGGAGACAAACTTGTCAAAGTAACAGATTTTACAATAAACTTTCTTAATTGTAAGTGTAGAGTTAATGATACTGTAGTTAATATCAAGTAAGTAAGTGTGAATTTTAATTTTGATTGAGATTAAAATTTAATGTAGCACTAAAACAACAGTAAGATGTTTCAATATCTATTGTCAATTGTAATTATGAACATGAACCGTTGTGTGCTTTAGGTCTCAATGACTTAGCGTTATGTTACTACAATAAAAATGGAAAGTTGAGTGATGCCATTAAAACATTTGAAATATGCTTGAAGCATAAGCGTTCAATTTACCCAGAACATCATCCTGAAATTGGAACAAGTTAGTTTCATAACTAAGTCAATACTACTTACTGATGGTAGTATTCAATTGGTTGGTTGGTTTTGCAGCTTTGTGGAATCTTGGTTTGGCATACAAACGTGTAGATGACGTTGAGAAGGCAACTCATATATTGAGAGAATGTCTGCCAATTAGAGAGAAAGCTTTTCCTGCAACTCATCGTAAAGTTATCGATGGTAAGTAAATCTCATTCATTTAATGTATTACTCAGTTTTTGACCTCTGGCAAGTAGCCGTGACTGTATGCGCTAATCCAATGCGTTAAGGCAAACATCTTCCCTTGTTTCCCAATTTGTCATTGTTTCTTATCAGGTTCTAAAATTTGCATACCGCAGAACTGCTGCTGTTGTATCTTTATTGTATTTCTTTTCTTTACTTTTTTGGATCTTCTCTTATCTAAATCTTCTCTTTGCTGGCTCATTTCTTTTTGAAAATTATAGTTACCATGTTACTTCTTTCATTCACCTTTTTAGAAGCATTTGATGTAGACACAAACGTTGAGCACAATTCTATTTTCGTTTTGAATTAATGACTATTGTAAATAATTAACATATGCGTGTGGTTGCTAGCTTCTCAATTTTGTTGCAAGGTGTGGCCTTTGATTGATTTAGACTAATTATTTAGAGCTAATGATAAAGCTGAAATGACACTCAGATTGTATGAAATGTTAGAAATTCGTGTCTAGCATAAACGCAACAACTTGCTGTTATCAATAATTATTAGTAATTAAATCAAGCAAACATGAGCAAGTTGTATTACACCAGGAGCATATAAAGAGGAGCGTCCGTTACCCATCATGGGTGGGGTGATATCTTTGAGATGGTAAGGGGCCGAGCTGTTGTTTACGCTTTCCCTTATATGGTACTAGCTCACCCTTCCGTTCTCCGCACGGGCAGATTGGTTATTAATATTACTAATGGTTAGTAAATTTCTATTATTATTATGTCGTGCTCAACCAGATCAGTCTGGTTTGGAAAGTCTATTACAAGTACCGGAAGCAAACCCTGCTTCAGAAGTACTTAGACCATCACGGCTGTCTAGAAAGAAGACATGACTATACGAAGGATCCGAGTAGATCCCAGAAGCACTGTTTTCTGTAAGTGCTGCAGGTTGTGATGACCTGGAATAATGTCCAGCCACCGTGCAATACCTGCGTGCACTGTGCCCAAACCTCCCAAGACCACCGGAACCACCAGTGTTCGACAATGCCACATGCGGCTTATCGTCACTCGCAAGTCGCTGTACTTCGCCAACTTCTCAGCATGTTCCTTGCCAATGTTGCCATCAGCACGACAGCTGATATCAATAAGAAGACAAGTGTTTGTCTTCCTATTTCTGAGACAGATGTCTGGACGATTAACTTTGATCTTCCTGGCAGTGGGGATGGTGGTATCCCACATCATAGTAATGTCATCCGTGTCCACAAGCCTATCAGGATGATGCCGGTACCATCTGCTCTCCACTGGAACCCCAAAATGGCGACAAACATCCCAGTGAATGATGGATGCCACCTGATTGTGTCGATCAGTGTCGTCCGTCGTTGCCAAAGCACTACAGCCTGCCACAATGTGGTCTACTGTTTCCAGGCCTACACTGCACATGCGGCACGTAGGACTGACATCATGATGTAGAATCTTGCGCTCATAGTACCGAGTCCGAAGAGCTTGGTCTTGAGCAGCAACAACCAGTCCCTCAGTTGCAGCAGGAAGATTCGCTGCCTTTAGCCATCCGTAGGTCTCTTTCATGTCCACAGGCGGTTGCTCAGTGAGACGACGATACTGCCCGTGCACAGGCTTCCCGCTCCAGGACCGCACACGAAGAGAACTGCAACACGTACGGTAATGTCTCGCATCTGTTTCAGGCGCTTGCTCGAAGCCACCTTCAACCAAGATGCATGCATTCCTGTGTAAGTTCTGCGACTTGCCGTCCGAAGCAAGACTCCTCCGCAGCTGTGCAGTAAACCGACAAGCCATGCGCTTGATCGAGTGTGAAGATTTTCCAGAGTCACACTCCCGTATCATCTGCATGAAAGGGTCAGAACTGTCAGCAAGGTAACAGTTCAGCCTCACAATACAAGATTGATATGTCGACTCAATCTGTTGTAACCCCCTACCCCCATCACTGCAAGGAGCGTACAGTCGGTCAACGTCTGCCGCAGGATGGTGGTCACCGTGCATAGAGAGGAGCTTTCTGGTCCGTCGATCAAGCTGCTGCAGGTCCGCGCACCTCCAATGAATGACGCCAAAACCGTAAGTGAGAACCGGTAGTGCAAACCCATTGATGGCTAGGATCTTGTTCCGACCATACAACTCAGTCCGGAGAACCACCTTCACTCTGCGCAAGTACTCACGACGGAGTCTCTCCCGCATCATGCTGTGCTGAATAACGTTACTCTCATCTACACCCAAGTACTTGTAGACTTGACCCGGTTCGAGACAGTTGATGGTGTCCGTTTTTCCTACCGTCACTCCAGAGCTGTGTCCAGATAGCCTGCCGTTGACAAGGTGTGCAACAGCACATTTGTGCAGACCAAACTTCATCTGGATGTCATCAGAGAAGGTAAAACCGTGTGCAACAACCCGTCCAACTGATCAGAGTTTTTGCCATACAGCTTCAGATCATCCATGTAAAGTAGATGACTGATAAGCTGACGTTTGGCAGTCTCACCATGCCCAGTGGTCATCCGGTAGCCGTAACCGGTTCTGTTCAGATCCTTGCTCAGAGGATTGAGAGCCATACAGAAGAGAAGTGGAGAAAGTGAGTCACCTTGGAAAATACCCCTCCTGATCTGCATAAGCCTTGTCTTGATCGTACTATTCCCGCAAGAAAGCACCATCGAGGTCCTCCAACTTTTCATCACACGTGACAGGAACCCGCACAAGACTGATCTTATGCAGCTGAAGGCATTGGAGGAACCAACTGTGTGGCACGCTGTCATAGGCTTTCTGGTAGTCCACCCAAGCCATGCTCAAGCTCTTGTGCCTGGTCCTACAGTCTTCGGTAAGCAGCTTGTTGATCCACAGCTGATCCTTTGCACCAAAAGATCCCTGTCGACAACCCTTCTGCTCCGGAGCCATGAGGTTTCTCTGATCCAAATGCCCTGCAATCCTCTGCCTGATGACTGAGGTGAGGGTCTTATAGAAGACAGACAGACATGTGATAGGCCGGTAATTTATGGCCTGGTCAGTCTTGTCATTCTTAGGAATCAGAGTAGTTGTTCCTTGAGACAACCAGTCGGGTACGGAGTCTGGATTCTTAACCAGCATGTTGTAGTTACGAGTCAGATCAGTGTAAAGACACGTGATACGCGTGACCCAGAAACCATAAACCTTGTCTGGACCAGGAGACTTCCAGTTCCCCATCCTTTTGAGACACGATGTGACCTCATTGTCTGAGGTAGGTAACCACTGCTGCTCATCTTTCCGGTGCGTCTCGCCATCGGTTTGACGTCTCAGCCAGAAGGCAGACTCATTGTGATGTACCTCAGTTTGTAGGATACCATCCCAATACTGTTCAATCTCAGACTCGGATGGCGGGGAAGTGACCTGGATAGTCTGCTTATCCAGCTCTCTGTAAAACCGTCCAGGATCTCGTTGAAACAAACCATTCTGGCGAAGTCTCTTACGATTCTTCTCCAGCCTCCTGGTCCGCTCGACCTTGGACTTAAGTTCCATTTTCAATCGATTGATGGAGACCTCACAACTCTCCGAACAGGAAATGTCCAACCGATGCCGAAGACGTCGGAGTTCATGTAACATACGAATGCCCGATGAACCCTTTCTAACCTCCAGCAATAGTGAGATCGCACGTCGAAGTGTGAGAATCTCCATATCCAGCCTTAATCTCCATGTCGGTGTTTGAGAATTGGTTGACTTCGTCGTCTTTAAGCCCCGCCTTTTGGACACTAGCGAAGCAGAAGAGTATACCAGGTAACTGATTTCACTCATATCTGGTTCATCCTTCAACGAACTGATAATCGTGTTAAGATCACCAATAAGCTTCAGGGTTCCACTGTTCACAAAGATCCTTGGAAGGCGTTGTCTCTCACAGATAAGAATTTGCCTGACTTTCTGCAGCTCCTCAAGAAACTCTCGACGAAGTACAGGGTCCACAGCAGCATCACAATCAAGCGAAAGACCATCCTCCGTTTGGCAGCAGTCTGGACTGAGTTGAGATGTAGGAGTTTCAATCCTTTCTAGCCGAGAAGCTATACTAGGATGTGTAGTCATCAGATCAGAGCTCACAGAGTCTCCAGGGGATAGTGATTCCCTGACAGCACTGCACTGAACGGAATCCAAAGTGTCATCTACGGATAGGATAACACCACTATCTCTTGCAGATGAGGAGTCTTTAGAGAGAACAGTGACTGACTGCACAAGGGAGCCATCTTCCAAGTGATTAGCAAACTCATGATCCTCTTGCATAATTGACACGACAGGTTTCCCACCACGTGCAGCAGGCGCCATCCTGACTGAAGCCATGCAAGGTGACACATTGTCAAGCAAAGGCGTGACAACTGAGCTATCAGCTGACAGAGCAGAAACCACATCCAACGCCGACATCTGCACACCAGGACAAACATCAGTCGTAACAGATAACAAACCTGAGACGGGCTTTCCATCCTGTGCGGCCTCGCGTTTGATCTCCTCCAACTCTGATTCAGTCAGACTTCCAGAAGTTAGGAGATATCGCTTCTGGTCTGCCAAACGCTGCTCAGAGACGTCAGTCAGAGAAGGATTTCGTTCACACCACAGCTGATGCATAGGTTTTCTGATTATTATTATTATTATTATTATTATTATTATTATTATTATTAGTTGTTAGTTCATTAATTTATCGTTGTATGCATTCTCATTAGCAGCCCCTCACAGAATTGTCATAAATTTAATTAATTTAATAGGGTATGTAAATTCATGTTGTTGCTCGAGTTCACATGCATTTTACTCCGTTCTCAGAAATTAGCAGCCCGACAATTCTCATTCAGAATTACATCCCGTTCAATTATATTTCGTTCTGAGAAATTAGGAAGAATCAAGTAATTCCAATGTATTCAAATTTATATTTTGTCGCATGAGTATCCGTTCTAATTTATCATGAAGAGTATCTCTGAAGAATTATCCGGAAACATATTTCTCATAAAAATTTCGTTCACAGTTGTATCCTGGTCAATGGTATCCCGTTCTGAGACTATTGATTGTTATATAACTAGTATCTCGTTGAAGACAGAAAATGTAGCGGAGGGTCCCTTTTTCAAATACCTCGTTGAAGCTATGTCGACAGTCCCGGTGGACGTCGCATTACTTCGAAGACGTTGCTGCCGTTGCGAGGAACAGGTGTATCAAACTTGGCATCTATTTGACGCGAATTCCGTTTGGAAATATATCCGAGCAGCAGGGCTTAAGTACTCACCCCGATAACCGTATATATACCAAGTCATGACTCGTCTGATTCTCGCCATTTCGACAGTCCCGTTGAACGTCGTCACTTCGAAAACGTTGCTGTAGATAAGTTTGAGTTAGCGTCATGTTGAGAAGACGGCGGCCGGATGAATTTGCTAGAAAGTTGATCAACGGTCGAACAATGACCTGACAACAAGATGAAAGTCGGGTCCTCTCAGAAGGTTCAGCGTTGTAAGAACAAAAGGATTTACCACTTTCCTGTCTAGGTGAGTGCTGTACTAATTGAATTGTTACTGTAAACGTCACGCTCGTTTTTGTAAGCGCCACTTGCAGCGAAAGTGTTAAAAACCGTCGTTCTAGTGCTAACTCAAAATTACCATATTAGGGTAGTCGCTCCGCCTCTTACCATCACAACGATATCACCCCATCCATGCAGACTCGAGCCAGTCTCTCCCCCGCCGTTCCCAGGGTTGTCACTCTCCGGCGAGGATTGACAATCTCTCCCCCGCCGTTCCCAGGATTGCCACTCTCCGGCGGGGATTGGCAATCCGGCGAATGACGAAGGCGGGGAGGGACTGGCTCGAATCTACCACCCATACGTATGGGGATGCTTCATCTTCCCTCTTGATATACTCCTGATTACACTGATATTTGCAATGAATCGGCATTGGGCGCAACAGCATGGTGCTGATAGTTAAATTTTATAGACCATAGTTTTCAAAACGTGGCAAGTGGCATGAGAGTACGTGTATGTACAGAAATGAAAGCTGCAAACTAACTAGCTATTACATTGTAGTACAGTTTGATTTATGAAACCCTGGTTTGTAGTCAATTGGGTGAATACATTTGGTTACTTTCTATTTTTGATGTCATTTCTATTATATTGTAGACCTAGTTGTAATTTTTTACCCTTGATACTGGCTCCTATGGGTTCTAAGGTCTTCTCTGTCGATCTATATACCGTTTTGTATTTTCATTGCTTACTTGACTGGAGTAATATCCTTTTGTACTTAGACTTTGGGATATGTGCATTATAAGTTTAAACAGGGCCCAGGTGTCAGAGCCTTCTGAAAAGTGGAAGATCCGTGGCCCTCTTCTAGCTGTGCTTGCATGTGTAATACAGTATACAACAAAACTGTGGATAGACATGCTATTATCAAAGATGCCGCTATATACATCAAATTTGATTAGTGAACAAGCTCTTATGTTTCTTTAACTAAGGAAGTTCGAAATTCCAAAAATATTTACACTGCTAGTTAGTCAGTGCAAAGCGCAGTGTCAAAATTGTACGAAGTCGTTAGCAACGTCATTCAAGTCCATGCAGGAAAGCGTAATGGTTGAGGTGTTGTTGAGACATTGTACAACGGGGTAGATCGGTCTTCAGTCGTCGCAGAGCAAAGCATGACTCATCAATGGTAGCATTTGTGGCTGCCGTAACCAAGACGAGTGATATTACTGCGACTGCTTCTGACAAGAATCTTCTGCTGCATTTAAGAGATCATGAGGTACTTCACGATTCTACCCGGTTTTTCTGCTCTAATTGCGCTGTCAAGACTAGTTGCCAAGGTTACTGTCTTCTCATCAACGTGCAATTTATTTACTTTTGTGATAGTGTGTGACTCTGTCAGATCGGTGATGTCTGGTAGAGATAAAGCGGCATCGCCTGGCAGTGTCATAGTGGCACCATCTGGTAGCGTCGAAGCTGTCCGTCCGTATACCTCGCAAGTGACTTATATGCAAATCTTGCTGGACAACTTTTCTCGTCGAATTCTTTAGTTATAGCTTTTCTCACATTAACGGGACCGGGGTTGAACATCACAGTAACTATGGCACTATTGGACCATGTCGGAGTTTCTTCCTTGCCTCGCTGTTACCAAAACTTGGCACCGACAAATACGACCATGACCGTGTCCCAGTCGTACTGGCTTCGATACCCGAGGTCCGGGCCTGTAATACAGTAAAGTTATGAAGAAGCGCTGACGTGGTGCTCCCTCGGCTGCTATTCACTTTGAATCTAATGACAGGTGTACAGTGCGCTGAGAGGGAGACTGCAAGGACACATTGATTATCATGTGACATCCGATAGCTGATACCTCATGAAAGCATGAAAATGCATCATCACATCGCTAATTAACACCAGCAACATTATATTGAGCGCATGCTGTGCACTCTAATTGTCCCTACTGTCTGGCCGTCTTGGTTGGTCTACATGCAGGGACATTACTCGAACGCATGCGCGTGTCGAGTTATAATGAAATAGCTATCAAGCGCAGTTTTCTTACACTATATTTATCTCATGAATTTTGCTTTAGCAATTGTATTGCTGCTTATTTTCAGTTTTGTTTTCGATTTCATATCTGTAATGTTTTTGCAGTATTGTGGCGCCTAGGAGAAATGACGTTCGAGCAGAGACTCTATGAAGAGTCGTTACAAATGTTTAGCAGAGTGCGTGCCATTCTCATGAGACCATTTTCAGAATCAGAGGAAATGGTTAGAGGTAAAAATCATATGATGGAGTAATATGATCACTTTCTTATTGTTATTATCTTATTGCTATTGTCATTAGCATGTATCAACGTAGGTCTATGTCATAGCCATTTATTACAATGGGATGCAGCAAAAGACGCATATTCTCAGTCATTGGAGATTGCAACTTCTGTTTATACACCAGGAGATGACAGAATAGCTAAGAGTGAGACACTCCCATCTTTTCCTTATCGTCTAGGTTGCTCGAGTATATCACGTGTTCTCATACGTGCCAGAAACGTATGCTCTAGCACTTTTCTGCGCTTAGAACGGCAGTTCCATGTGCGTACTACAACTTATTTCTAAGAGTCGCTTCATGCATTGCACACAGTGCGTATCTCGATCTGCGGTACGGCTCGGCGCTATAGCCTCGAGGCTAGGCCATCTTCTTCGCCTTACGTCGCGGAGTAACCCTCGCGATTATACGTAGGGTTTACATGACCGGTAAACGGACTCACGCTGTACGTCAATTTCTTTGCCTTAAGTTAATTGGCAAGTATTAGTAAAGTTGAAGTCTTTTTATCAATATCAACAAGTTGCCAAGCCTCGAACTTTAGTGTTCCGTGAACACAAATTCGCACAGATACGCGGCCAGGAAGCGGATTCGTTGCCGCGCGTTACTTCAACACGTAAGACGAAGATGGCCTAGCGTCGAGACTAGCGCAGCGCAACGCGGATATAACCGCTTGCCGACCGTGTATCTGTGCAGATTTGTGTTCAGGGAACACTAAAAGTTGAAGGCTTGGTAACACGTTGATATTGATAAAAAAGACTTCGACATTACTATTACTTGCCAATTTAATTTAATTAAGGCAAAGAAATGGACGTACAGTGTGAGTCCGTACAGTTGCGCGGCGTGTTTATGATCCAGCTGTAAGGCGTGTAGAACACGTGGTACGAGTATGTAGCAACCTAGCGTGGAGGAAGGACTTGCAACGAATCACAGTAATACGCACTACCGTCTGTTCTTTTTCCAGTTCAACAGCATCTACACAACGTAGATGTTAACCGTCAATTGTTGCTATGGCAATGAAGCAATATTGGTTTGAAGTTGGTATTGATGCAACTGCTACACGTATTGACTGTCAAATGATCAAATAATTGACTGTCAGATTATCAAATACATCTTTTTGGTATAGCTAGACAGCGAGCGCGGTGCATAGCTAGATAGATACACATCTCTCTCTATACTTCTAATATATATAGATACTGTATGTACTCGTTACATTACCCATGTTGTCAAGTATAACAGCTGTATTAAAATGATCCATACGCGCATAGGAAACGGGGGTGACCCTGGGTGCACGTGCCCTCAACTTTTCCAGCTGTCAAGTGACCTGCTATAAGGATGACAGACGTAGAAACTGATAACGTTGACGTGACATACTGCACCAACATTACAGTGTAAATGTTGCTTTTCTGTATTTTGATGCTAAAATCTATACCTAGTGCTGTCCGGCTAGCTTTCTCGCTTTGATATCGATTCACGTGCTACTGCATGGCTAGTAATGCGTTTACGGGTTTGTTGTTCCGTATTTGAACGAACAACAGGACGTTGGGTAGGAAGAAGGAAAGGCCGATTGTTGGACAGACCGTACGAGACTCTTGTAAGAGCGTGAAGTGAGTATGAACATGAAGAAAAGGCACCTGTGTGAGATAGAAAACGTTTCAGTTCTGATAGTTCTGCGCATCTCTACATATCTATAAAAGGAGAGCTAGGCTCCTGCAGGGGGCATAGCGTGGCATGAGCTGGACAGGGCTATAGCCCCATCATTTGTTGACGTGGTCTTAAATGTTGCGTAATGCTTAGAAATGAGTTATCAAATATGGGGATAGCAGGCTTTACATGTGAGTCACAGGTCCGTGTAATATGATTTTGGATCTAAAGTGCGTTCACGAATTAGAGCGACTGGTGGAATGTAGGGTACACCCTAAGGCTTGGCGTAGTGCCTGTGTAAACGGATGTTATGTTGTCACAAGAGGCAATTAACATCTATGTTTCAAGAGTTTATGGTGTCAATGACAAATTAGGTAACTATGTTGTTACGTGGAAGTGTACATATGAACGTGTTGCCTCTGGCTGCCTCGCTGGCTTGAAACGCTGTTTACGTCATGATGCAATGATATACTAAAATTGTACTTTCGCTATAACCCATGACAACAGGCCTGGACGTTTCTATGCGCTCACTGGTTTTATGTGTCAGTTGGCTCTTTTAGGAACAGCTATATGTACCAGATACATACTCATTCACTTCTCGCTCAGAGAAGCGTCTGGAAACCACGAGAACTTGACAAATTTGACTATATCAGAAGCAAACTGACCAGCCATTTAGTGCATTCTTGAGCGTTGATGACATCACCATAAGGACTTTGACCTTCCTGCTTCCTCTGACCTACAGTTATGCTGCACAGCACAATACAGGCATTGCTGGGTTTACAATGGAAGACTTCAAGCGCCTGTGTAGAGGTCTAGCAAACGTACTGTGGAAAAGTGGGCAAACTGCGTGAGGCACGTACTTGAGAAGGTGGAGAAGTATTACAGAAAAACACACGGTGTGTTAGACGACGTTGTAGAGCAGATGGCAATTTAAAGTTGGTCCAGAATCAGAAGATTCGTCTTCGTCTGAAACTGAAACTTCCAAGGATGAAGACTAGAAACGGATCTTAGACGCACTCTTTCCTAGCTAACTGACACCCCAACTGGGAAGTTTACTGTGTTGGGTTACTGTTAACAGCCTGCTAGCTATAATAATTATATACTTAGCTTTATGCAACTAACCCTAAAGTCCGTTCAAAGAATGGAGAGCACGTGGGAAATGTGGTTACCAGATAAGACATATAGAGCGGAAACAACAATATTGCTCTTATCCTGGATTGTAATACTAACAATCGATAAA
>NC_085088.1:6750013-6945013 GCF_963422355.1 Corticium candelabrum | reverse complement strand
AAAACACCAGAATCAGAACCACTGTGAATGAGTGGTACCTGAGCCCACAAAATTTCATTTGCCCCATCATGCACACGAGCACTACAACGAGTGCATAAACCACCTCTATTATGAGGGTTCTGACAATTGCCTCTGCTGCGACAGCGAACAGTGCACAGTGCAGGGTCTGCAATTTCTAAAACAACTCCTACACCCTCCGTGACTTCCTGCACACTCAGTTCGACAGCTGTACTTATGACTACTAATATCAATCATACTTGCTAGTTTAACTTCATCAACAATATCCCATACAACAGATATTGCACCTTCCTCACTAAATGACCATCCACAACCACAACAGTCAGCAAAAGTGGATGTGTAAAACGGACTTTCGTAAGCTAGCCGTGCTACATACTGAGCCCGAAGTATATGCTGGTGCAAAGCTGTCAAAGATGGCATCACTTTTTCTTCATGGTGCTGTCCCCCAGAGCTGTCATAAAACGAAATCCCTCTTACCAAATCGACCCATTCCTGCACTGTTGAAATCTTGATGTCTGGAGTATTTGCATAGCCTAACCATTGAAGTATAAGAGCTGTTTCGTGTGGTACTGGAGGCTCTCGAATTGAAAGACATAATTCATATGCTGTTTGGCTTCCAAACACCGTCTTGTGCTGGTCATAATATACACAAGCACCGAATTTGGCACATGCAAGCAGAGACAAAAATTCAAACTGCAACAGACTGTCTGCAGTTTGCTTGAATACAGCAGGACTGTCATTCTGACAAACAAACTTTGCATTTTTACAAAAAGAACGAACAGCGGCTTGATGCGAAACTCCAAAAAAGGAACTGACATAGTAAGTACCGCTAAGGATGTGAACTGTCACAAGGCACGCAGCATGGTACTTAATGGTCTGCAGCAATGCATGGATGGGCATTCAGAACATTACTTGCCTCACTAACCTTTACATACTCCTGAGACCGTTTTAGCTCTACATACACCACCTTTCCGAGTAAATGCCCGAGTTCAACCAGAGCCAAACTAATCATCCAAATATCCGTGTCACAAGCATAAAGTGCAACGTTTGTAAACGGACTTTTGACAGCATATAACCAAACTCCGTGGTCTCCTTCACCCTTTTGGTTAGGTGGTTGGGCATATGACTGACCGTTGTGCTGTATTAGCACAGGATTTTCAAGTGATGGAGAGTCAATTAAGATGGATTGGAAAAGAGCCAACTTCTCACACGCAAATGTTAAAAAAGCTTCAGTCACATAAGCAATGAGTTTCGTCTTAAACTGAGGATCTGACAGAGAACCCGCATACTCTTTACCATGAGGCAGTTTCCCACTTGAACCCGGAAATTCTACACTAACTGTGTTGCCACCTGGTACACCAAATTTCCTTTACCTGGACTGGTGGAGTAAAACACTGGGAGGTCGTAAGTACAGAGACTTGTCTATAACTAGAGTGACACGACCAGGAACACGCGAAAATCCAAGCGTGACTACTGCAAGATCCCAAATGTACTTTACAAAACTGTCTAAATTTTCAACATGAGGAGGTGGAGGTTGATGTAAAATGCGCAAAAAGTCGATGACAAATTCAAAATCCATGTCTTTGTCAATACCTATAACAGGACACGATGTTGATAGTAACCCAGACAATTGAGGATCTGAAGCAAATGCTTCCCGAATAGAGCTCTTGGGGCGTTAGCGTGTCTCTTCTTAATCGGTGGCAATAGCTAGGGGATATGTGCAAGTCCGAGCAAGCACTACCCCGCTTTCAATTACATGTGAGTATTCATTAGTCAGCAATCGAGTGACATTTTGGACTTTGGCACGCTCCCTAGAAATTGTACTCTTTAAAGTAAAAGTACGTAGCTTTTGCCTAGCCGCTTAACAGGAAGTTCTGTTGCAGGCTGAAGAGAATACTGACGAACACATGAGCGAAACCTTACCTGACCCTCACTCTGTATACGTAATAGTTCTGGTCGCCTCGTCAAGACATTTTGCTTTCAAACTAAAAACATTGTGTAACTCAATTTTATCAGTTACGTTTTTTCTATTCATGAAGAATAATGCAGCAAGTGAGGGTAGTATGAAATAAATTTGTAAATGAAGGTACAAAGGTTATGCAAGGTTTCTTTGTAATGATAACTGCAGTTGCGTTTGGCGCCTGTTATTGAAGCTTTACAACAAGTAAAAAAATGACTGCAAAAGACTGTTATCTTTGTTTGTACAAAAGAAACAGCCACAGCCATTTGGCAAATATTGTCCAAGATTGGGTTTGTAGAAATTCACCATCTTCCCTTATCATGAGACAGTCAAAGAGCGAGATGAAAAATTCAAAGGCCTCGGTAATGGCTGCTATTAGTAGATGAACACCTAAACAATTTTCCATCAGCTTAATTTCGTCTGACGGAAGCCCTTAGTTGAGAAACTAAAGGTAATGTGGATGGAATCAGCACTCCTCAAAATAGTAGAACTACCAAACTTCCTATCATTGGATCGAGTTTTACTCCATTGCATCGCATGAGACAGCCTCGCGTTACATAAAATACGCGGATCTCTAGGGCGCTCTGCTAGCAAGGGCTGCTCGAGGTGTCTTAAATAATTTCTGGAGAAACTGAGAGTACAACTTACTCTGGATTTGACATGAACTATTGTACCCGAGAAGCTATACTGACAAAGGTTCCAATCATTTACTACGACATTGAATAGATGCAAGAGGTTGTGCAAGTAAATAGTCAAGTATTGGAGCCAGATACTCAGTACTTCTTGAACCTCAATACCTAGACGCATTTAGATTCACAATTTATTGACATCATGAACAATCTATTTCTTCAACCAGCAAAGTCAATGTTTATAAAAGTCGTTATGGTGAGAAAATGCATGCCTACAGAAAAAACACTCAGTACTTGGAAAACGAATCGTTACTTTTCAAACACTTGCTGGAGTGATAAACAATTACAAGAATATTCCAAAAATTCACTGGCTAAACGTTATAAACTTAGTATGTGCCTTCTTATCAAAAAAATCTTTCTCAATAAAAGGATCAGTTCAGCTCGAGTTGGATGGATATCAATCTTAGTGTCTAGTCTCTTCAAATTTTTGATCAAAAAAGCGTTCTCAAGAAAAGGATCAGATCAGCTCAGGTTGCATGCACATCAATGTTAGTGTCTCGTCTCTTTTCAAATTGATGACTACCTTGTGCAGTTCTAAAAGTTTCACTGTCTGAATTTGAGCACACGAAATTCGTCATACCATTGTGACTGAAACAGACAGTAGTCTGTTGTGTAGTCTACGTTTTTAGTTCGTTTATTCTGCACCTGCGCAGTGTATGTTACACTTTCAGAGAACACTTGTTTACTTTGTCTGAATATACGCCAGTTTCTCGATCCGTCTATAGGCAAGGCGTTATATGATGTCAGAAGAGAATCCTCAATTGGCAACGTCATTTTCTGAAAGAAATCTTGGTGAGGCATGGAGAAGTAGAAACAGCCGTTCGGCACCTACCAACGAGCGGCGGAACTCGACAAGACTCAAACGGTTATATCTTGTCATGGCTTTCTTGCAAAAGTTTTCAGATGGCCATCATAGTACTACGTAAGAAACAATTTCAGAATGACATCCAGAGGAAATTGACAAGTCTAGCAATATTGGGAACCACAAGCGAGAGCCAGGAAAGATATTTTAAGTGGAAGTCAAAAGTTAGTCTAGTCATGGAAACAGCACAGACGCGCTAAAATCTCCTCAGCGACCAACTGACATTGAATTAACGTGGAGCGAGTGAAACTTTGTGGTACGCGGTAGCAGTTTTGCTTCATTCCAATCCTGGTCTGAGAAAGATCAAGTTCGTGACATGGGTAAGGTGGAAGGGCAGGGCTGACTAATAATTATTTACATTTTGTGTGTGTGTCCAGCTACTATTCCTTTTTGCCTTCTCACCATTGTGATTTGGTGTAAGAGAGATTTTGACAAATGGAGGAATTAAGGTTTTTTGTAGTAACATATAGTTTAGACTACTTTTCTCCAGCTTTCTTAACTGTATAATGATTTTAGTCTGCAGTTGTATGTTAGTGACTGACGGTTTATTGTTGTTGCTGCGCCATAGATACGTCTATGTAGGCAGGCAGGAGTCACAGCCAATGATCCATGCTCTTTGGGATGTATCATACATACTATGTATGTATGTATGTATGTATGTATGTATGTATGTATGTATGTACAGCAAAATCTACAGTGGCTGCCTTTAGGCATGACATGAGGATTAAAATACAGACGAGGAGGATAAAGGAAAGAGAGACTTTAATAGCTACTAGTAATAGTAAGTATGTATGTACGTATGTATTCGTATCCACGTCTGTATGTATGTATGTATGTATGTATGTATGTATGTATGTATGTATGTATGTAGCAAAGGACTGTCCAAGGATCCTTCTTTAGGTCTGATTTCGACCAACAACAGGGCTGGTCAAGAGTGATAGGTCATCTTCCTGATGCGATTTTCAAATGGTCAGTCAATGCCATCGTAGACACCTTACCTCACAACGCTAATTTGTTTCGATGGAGGAAATCCGCTACTGATCGTTGTCCCCTTTGTTCAGGTAGGCAGACGTTGCTTCACGTTCTTAACCACTGCCCAATTGCTCTAAATCAGGGTCGGTTCACTTGGCGGCACAATGAAGTGCTCTCTCTTATTAGAGACTTTCTAGACCAGCACCTCTTGCCCAACTTTGAGCTTGAATGCGATCTTCAGAACTGCTGCTACGGGTTCTTGCTTCGGACCTTCTTCTCCACTCTCCGTCCTGATATATGTATCTTTAACAAAGAGGAAAAGCGCATAGTACTAATGGAACTTACTGTACCTTTTGACGAACTAATGACTGCAGCGGCACACAGGAAAAGCACCAAATACAGAGATCTCGTTTACAACATCCAAGATGCAGGCTATCATGTTTCGCTTGTGACAGTAGAAGTCGGTTCTAGAGGCGTTGTTTCTGACTCTTTTTTCACTTTCATCAATGACTGGACAAGTACCAAGGGTCATGAATCGTCGTCTCTTTTCGATTCTATACGTCGTAAAGTAATCTGCTCTTCCTACGCCATCTGGTCAAGAAGGAACAGTGACTCGTGGTTTTAAATTGTAATGCTTATATTATAGTCATGTTTGGATAACTTGAGCTTAGCTACTAGCTGTTATTGTGCGCAGCTGTAAGAGTGCAGCTTAGGCATAGCTGTAGTTGCTCCCCTTAGGTTTGTAACCATAATAAAGGGTCTCTCACATGTATGTGGCTAAATTGGTTAGAGTGTGCAGTTGGAGATTGGCAACATCCGGGACCTTTGGGTCAGAGTTCAAGTGCGGGAGGGCCAAATACATAAATTCCCTTGGGTAAGGAACTAACATACAATTGCCTCTCTCTCAGTTCTGTCTAAGCATCAAGTTTGAAGTTTGAAGTTTGAAGTGACTAAAGTACATATAGTGACTGTACATGTGAATGGTGGTAGATTGTAACAAGTAGCAAGTACTTAGCATCAGCAGTAACCTGGGCCCTAAGGGCCCTTGGAACAAAAAAATGTGTGTGGCTCAATTGGTTAGAGTGTGCAGCTGGAGATTGCAAACATCCGGAACCGTTGGGTCAGAGTTCAAGTGCGGGAGGGCCACATACGTAAGTTCCCTTGGGCAAGGAACTAACTTACAATTGCCTCTCTCCGGAGTTGTTCTGTCCAAGCAGTATCTAACCTGGGCCCTAAGGGCTCTTGTAACAAAAAAATTTACGTATGTATGGTATGTACTGTAACTCGTACAGTATATACAATGTATGTATCTTTGTATGTTAATACATATAGTTGTGTGAATATATGTACATATAATATATACGTACAAGTGCAGGGCATAATTTACTTTTTATTTTTTGCGTAGCGGTATTGCTACACAAATTGCAAATTGAGTAGCAGTAATGCAAAACTGCGTCGCAACCATATTTTTGCAAATCAGAGCAATTTAATTAATTAATTAAATACCCAGACAGTTCATGCTTTTCTAGTATACAGGCGCAAGTTCATGGTCAGTGCCAAACTGTGAATAGTGATGATACTATTAAATTTGTTATTATAACACAATTCCCTTTAGCTAAGTGGAAACGAAGTTACTTGAATAGTAGCACGTGGAACCCTGCCCATGCAAATTTTAGAAGCAAAATATGCTATTCATTAACTTTTGGTTTTTTAACCATATGGTTGAGCGTGTGGCCTCCTTGGAGTGCTGAAGAACCGTTGGAAGCAGGTGTAGGGTCAAACTGTGCCAAGACCATCAACGCTAATCCTCATCAAGTGATCTAAGGTATCTTCACTAAGACTTGACCGCCAGTCACTTTTTATCCTCCTCGTAGCACTGAGAGATTCATACCAAGAAGTAGAAGTCCTAACCCTACGATTCCACATTTACAAAGCGATGATTGTCTTTTATGTATAATATTTAAATGTTATTATTGTGGTAGGGTAACATTTTCAACTATGATTTTTTGTTGATCCCCATTCACTGGAATATCAGAAAACACTGTTGCTGCAGTGTAAGTTGTGCAACATTATGCTTGCAACTATCTCACAATGAAAAGTTGTTTCAGGTGATTGACATGAACAAAAAAACAATAAAATATTATGACCCTCTCATGGTAAGATCCCCAGGAGTTTTCAAGAAGATCAGGTTAATTTAAAGAAACAGTTCTATTGTTGTAACATGAAGTATCAATACCCGTATTCTTCACAGGGATTGGTTGACGTATGAAGCCAATGAATTAAAGACAAGCTTTTTAGAAGATGATTGGAAAGATGTTGTTGTGACATCACAAGTAAACTTATATTATGTGTCAATATTGTGTTGCATTAAAATAATACTGTGGCTTATTCAGGATGCTCCACAGCAGCTAGACTCTTCCAGTTGTGGTGTATATTCCTTGTTGGTATGTCACTTATCAGTCTGTGGGTGCAAGGCTAATTAAAAATGACCCGATTTCTTATAGTATATGAGAAACGAGGCTCTAGGAAGTTCTGTCATTAAATCTATCAGCGAGGTTAACTAAAGATAATGGATTGTATTTTAAGATTGCTGTTTATGACCATTGTAATTTAGAAAAACATCATTGAAATCCGATCTTGGTTTGCTTACAGACTTCTGCAACATGCAGAAATTGAATCTCCAGCAAAGAAAGGTAGCAGCTAGTACTATAATTGTTTTAGCCTAAGAAACTTCATATGTTGTAATAAAATGATACTCTTATGTTGCATGTACACCCACTTCAGGCACGTACAAAGAAAGACTGACAGTCTACAACTGTCATCAACTAAAGAGATAGTGGATCTTACAGACACTGCTAACGTATGGTATAAACTGTTACATGAGCAAGTCTAGTATACAGTTTGTGTAAAAAGGTCCAGCAATGCAAAACAATAAGAAAACAATCAATGTCATTCACTATACAAGAATTCCAACAGCTGCTACCAAAGTTCAAGAAAAGAAAATAATGTCTTTCTTTAGAACAGATAATGCATGGTACAATATATGCTGTATCTACAGGATACAATTTGTGATATCTACCTCGGAAAAGTTTTTGCTGAAAGACATGACCTATTCGTCAAGGGAAAACAGTCTCGTGAGCGGACTAAAATGATGTGGCTGCCAGAGAGATGGTCAGAGTGTGACGACGATGTAATCATGGTGAACTACTGTATATAAACCTTCTAACAGTGTATATTGCATGCACAGGTAAGTGGTGTATGCTTTGAGATCTACAAATTGTTAGACTCTGCAGGGATGTCGTTGCTATGGAGATGGGGCCACATGTGGCCCCAGCCAACAAAAATGTGGCCCCAGGAGCAAAGCAACTGCTAATAATTAATATTTCTAATTATACAGTACTTTGAATTTTGTAAGTTATTAAACCATAGTTTTGTGCGAGAACTACTGTGAAATAGGCAAGTTGGCCCTTCTCCTGTATTCCTTAGCGCCGGATAGCGTTGAAGCTGAACGTGGATTTAGCTTGATGAATATAACAAAGAATTGTTCTCGCAATAGGCTTGGTCAACGTACGATAAACGCGATTATGGCGATAGCTTCAGACAGTAGAGGAATGGACACATTTCCTTTTGATAAGGTGCTGAATAATAATGTCCTTTAGTGATGCTTATTGTTGAAATAGAAAACTGATTACATTGCCATTGATATTAATTTGAATTGTCTTTAATATTGATATTAACAGTGGCACCGAAAACGCTATTGGGGCCACATTTTTGGCACCGGGCAAAAATTGGACCGGCATCCCTGCTCTGTAATGGGACAAGAAGAAGCCTCACTAACAAGAATGTCCTATGTCATGTCTGTCTCATTTCCAGAGGTAAAAAGTAGAAACCTACTGTCACAAGTAATTTTCTACACTAACTGTTTGTGCAGGTTGCCAATCATGCTATTATGAGGAAGTACGGGATTGACTATACCACAGCAAACGAATTCTTGTACAAGTAAAATTGTGCAAACTTTCTAGAAATTAAGTCACTAAAGATTTGGGATGTTGAGTAAACGTGCAATCCGAAGAGTTGCTTACCAGATCCCTGTGCAGAAGCAATAAGCAAATGATAAATCCTCATTCTGCATCAATCTTCTACCACCTAATTAGACGATGGTTTGTTTTAACCTAAGTAAGAGTGTACAGAATGTAGGCACAACAATAGAATTTCGGTAAACGCTCTTGATGATTCCTAATTACCTCTGTAGTCGCCGGTGTCTCATCACATAACGCACGTTAGACTTGTGACAGCAGCTGGTGTGGGAGCGAGGTCCCGGATAACGCGCGTTCGATATCTTTCACATAGGTCGTCATTTTGTACATCGCATTGTTCACTGTTTTAGTGTCAATCCTATTCATCGCTGCCATTGTTAACAATGGAGAGAAATCTCTGAAAGGGGGTCCCGACTAGAGTAGTAACATTCATGCGCGCGTTAGGTGTTTTTCTGTAAGGTGTGGCTCCATAAAGCAATAGGAGCCCCCGGAACAAATCCGCGGCGCACCATTCGTCGGACTAGCGGATTTGTTCCGGCCGGAACAAATCCGCTGCTACACCGGACGTGCCCCTCGAACGCCTCCTCGACAGGAATCGCTATTACACGGAGAAACTGCGAGCATTCGCCACCATACGGCCTACATAGACGAGACGAGAACGGCCGACCTGACACTGGGTTGGCTGCGAATCGACACGGACATTCGACCGCCGATGAGCTTCCGCACAGACTTCGTCCACAAGTTCGAAAAACGGACAAAGGGCTACCACAGTCAGACCCTGGAGCTCGTGAAACACCACTACCGACAGGTACAAGACCAACTCGGGTCGGAACTAGAAACGACCGTAACCCACATCGCCACGGTGATCGACGGCGAAACGAACGTACAGACGAAGGCCGAACGGGCGACCATGGTGCGCGACCATGCCACACGGATGAAGCGCCTAGAGGCCGAAAAACGTCGCAACGGCAACCGTTGTAGAGAGGCAAAGATGAACGACCTCAAGAGACCGCGCTCTGTGTCGAAGCCCTTCTCTGTCTCCTCGGCGGCGTCTTCGAAGAGTAAGAGAAAGCAGAAGAACAGACGACACTCGCACCAACCGATGCCTACACACAGGCGAACAGGTAAATCAACTCTAACACTGACTGATGACGTAAAGACTGAGACAGACGACGAGGACGACGACAACGACTACATAGTCGTCGGCGATCGTATATACGATGCGTACACTACTGATACATCTCTGTCTGTGTCCGAACTGTCTAGGTCGACGCAGCTCAAGACGAGCCGAACGAGCGCACGACGCAGAAAGCGAAGAAGAAACCGAAGAACAATGCTACGACGCACCGACCGAGAGTCGCACACGATATTTACGATAACGTTGATTGCACTAATAGCACTACCGTTTACGGTGAAGACGATAATGATAATAACTTAATAGAGTCCGTTTATCGAGACAATAGATTAACAGAGCATACGAATGATATCGGAGTCTCACTTGCAAAACGCCACCGTCTCACTTACAGCAGCAGCGTCGACGGCGACAACGTCAACAACGAAGAGGGCACACACATATCGGGCAGAGACCTACTGGCCTGCCTAAGAGTCGAACCGACCGACGACGACGACCTGTTGGCCGAGGGAGAGCCGGACGTGCCCCTCGAACGCCTCCTCGACAGGAATCGCTATCACACGGAGAAATTGCGAGCATTCGCCACCATACGGCCTACATAGACGAGACGAGAACGGCCGACCTGACACCGGGTTGGCTGCGAATCGACACGGACATTCGACCGCCGATGAGCTTCCGCACTGACTTCGACCGCAAGTTCGAAAAACTGACCAAGGGCTACCACAGTCAGACCCTGGAGCTCGTCAAACACAACTACCGACAGGTACAAGACCAACTCGGGTCGGAACTAGAAACGACCGTAACGCACATCGCCACGGTGATCGACGGCGAAACGAACGCACAGACGAAGACCGAACGGGCGACCATGGTGCGCGACCACGCCACACGGATGAAGCGCCTAGAGGCCGAAAAACGTCGCAACGGCAAACGCTGTAGAGAGGCAAAGATGAACGACCGCAAGAGACCGCGCTCTGTGTCGAAGCCCTTCTCTGCCTCCTCGGCGGCGTCTTCGAAGAGTAAGAGAAAGCAGAAGAACAGACGACACTCGTACCAACCGATGCCTACACACAGGCGAACAGCAAGAAAACATCATATAACAACAATAACAACCCTACCCAAAACCCTCAACCTAACGTGGAGAAGAGGACGATACCGAGCCAAATCACTCGAGGCGAGACGAGGACGGCCAGCAACAATGAAAAACCTGCCACCTCTTCAATCAACGACCATCATCAACATTTTTTAGGTAAGGCGGCGGGATATCATCCGGTACCGATCCCAAACACACTTCTGCCATGGGTACCGATGTCTTATCGTCCGGTGTCACAATACTACCCGGCGATACCGACTCAACCGATGATACATGCAAGTCTACCACCTATAGAACATCCATACGGTCACATGCCCGCAGGTCCCGGTATCAACACCGCTTATACCGGGCACCTGTGGGGTGATCCAACCGGAACGGACATCGCTGTCCCTCTCGCCGCTCTTCAGGAGGAAGACGAAGCGTCTACTGGAGACGACGAGCCACCACCACCGGTCGGCATAATGAGGAGGTTAGATAAACGCGATACAAATAACACATTAAATAAAGACATAAGTTCGGTCGTAACATCTATGGGCGTTACCCTCCCACCGATATATATTCCATCCATAACAATACCATTCTCTATACCGACTGCTATGTCAACAACCAAACTATCTTCCTCAATCGTCACACCATTAACATCATCTGCTGTGACGACACTGTCTACTCCAATTGCCACAACATTATCAACAACACCTCCTGTTGTGTCAACGACAAAATTTTCTTCTTCAATCGTCACATCATCAATAACATCACCTGCTGTGACGACACTGTCTACTCCAATCGCCACAACATCATCAATAACATCTCCTGTTGTGACGACACCTTCCTTCAATATTATATCGACAACAACAACAATGACAACAACAACAGAAGCAGCAAAAATCAACAATCCAATCAGATCAGCTGAGGATCGGAGTGCTCCCCCTGGGGCTAACCCCATCTCATAACACCTCTAACACTGACCGATGACGTAAAGTCTGAGACAGACGACGAGGACGACGACAACGACTACATAGTCGTCGGCAATCGTATATACGATGCGTACACTACTGATACATCTCTGTCTGCGTCCGAACTGTCTAGGTCGACGCAACTCAAGACGAGCCGAACGAGCGCACGACGCAGAAAGCGAAGAAGAAACCGAAGAACAATGCTACGACGCACCGACCGAGAGTCGCACACGATATTTACGATGACGTTGATTGCACTAATAGCACTACCGTTTACGATGAAGACGATAATGATAATAACTTAATAGAGTCCGTTTATCGAGACCATAGATTAACAAGAGCATACGAATGATATCGGAGTCTCACTTGCAAAACGCCACCGTCTCACTTGCAGCAGCAGCGTCGACGGCGACAACGTCAACAACGAAGAGGGCACACACATATCGGGCAGAGACCTACTGGCCTGCCTAAGAGTCGAACCGACCGACGACGACGACCTGTTGGCCGAGGGAGAGCCGGACGTGCCCCTCGAACGCCTCCTCGACAGGAATCGCTATCACACGGAGAAAATGCGAGCATTCGCCACCATACGGCCTACATAGACGAGACGAGAACGGCCGACCTGACACCGGGTTGGCTGCGAATCGACACGGACATTCGACCGCCGATGAGCTTCCGCACTGACTTCGACCGCAAGTTCGAAAAACTGACCAAGGGCTACCACAGTCAGACCCTGGAGCTCGTCAAACACAACTACCGACAGGTACAAGACCAACTCGGGTCGGAACTAGGAACGACCGTAACGCACATCGCCACGGTGATCGACGGCGAAACGAACGCACAGACGAAGACCGAACGGGCGACCATGGTGCGCGACCACGCCACACGGATGAAGCGCCTAGAGGCCGAAAAACGCCGCAACGGCAAACGCTGTAGAGAGGCAAAGATGAACGACCGCAAGAGACCGCGCTCTGTGTCGAAGCCCTTCTCTGCCTCCTCGGCGGCGTCTTCGAAGAGTAAGAGAAAGCAGAAGAACAGACGACACTCGTACCAACCGATGACGACACTCGTACTAACCGTCGGAAGAGGAAAGGAAAGCAGTACCGCCAGCCGCAGATGCACTTTTAGACTTGGAGGTACCGGTGATGACTAACACAGATCCTGAGGCAACAGGAAATACCGCACTATCGGATAATCAAGATCAGGGAGCTGAACCCAGTACGTACCCGGGAACCGGTGGTTCGCCTCGATCTGTAGTAGAACGGACAACATCAATAATTTAGGGTAAAACATAGTATGAGGGGGGAGTAGTGTAGTAGATTAGATATGTAAATTGCGCATGCGTGGATGTAGTAGCCTGACATTGTACACGTTGAATTTCAAGTTCTGTATTACCGTTAGCGGCTAGCGGAATAAAGGAGCTACCTCTACCCGTTTCCGTCCTGGTATACTACAATCATGTCTGAATATATTTCCAATCATCTTATCTAATCGCCACACCTTCAATTACGTGCTAATAAACATTTGGCACGCGCACTCTAGACTAGCAAAAATGCACTTGAGAAATGTTCTTCACAAGTGACACTGTTTCTGCTTTCTTTTCACGTTCAGTAGCCATCCTTGTCAGTTATCTGCCTTTTCACTTGGTCTGATGATTCTCTTGCCAATGTGATGAATCACTAACAGCAGCTGTGGTTCTTTCAGTTGAACCGCCATGATCGCGAGGGACCTCTGGTTGAGCATTCATGCAGTACTTGAGGATTTCATCGTTTTCTAATAGAAAGAAATCGTTGCAACTGCAGTGTTGCAAAGACAAGAAGAAACAATAGGTACCAGTTTGTTTTTTCAAATCTTGTTCAAAAGCCTCGATCCCGGGCCAGCTCCATGCATGTTGGCCTTTGCTGGCCTAGGTTTCTTTATCGACGGTTTCATCTACGTACAATGTCAACAGGAAAACGTGACTCATTCTACATCTGAAGAGTGACTGACAATCACAGGACGTAGACAGACTACATCAACTAGGACGTACCCGAAGTCGCTGGACTGTGCTGTATATGTGGCAGCTACAGGTGAACTTCCGTGCAACCATAATACTCTTTGCAGACGACGCGATAGCGAAACGCCAAAACAGACTGCCAGTTGAGTCGAAGTGCCCGCGTACGTACAATTTGAACAGTGCGTAATGGTGATTGGCTAGAGTGAAGACCCCCGTTCAGGTACGCTTTTCCAAGCTTGACGCCCATTGGTTCATTTCGATCCTCCTCGATCCAGCTGCCTACTGTCACATCTTGTGAGGCCCAAGCTGCTAGCTGTTTAGGCTCTAGACTTGCTAACTGCTAGTCTACTATCCACTAAGTATGAAAGTAAACACTATCAGTCTAGTCGGTAGGCGTGACCTTGGATCACGAGTGAACACAGGGTGGTAAATGACATGACAAACAAAACATTGCAACAATGCTGTCTTCTAAATGACTGAAGACAAGCAAAGAAATAGAGAAAGTGTATCACTCTTTAGGTTAAAGTTTTTAATAATACTGAAAAGTTTACAATTCACCCTATTGATGTGCCTCGGAATTCTAATGCCTTGTTCGCGCAGACCGTGTCCGTTTGTAGACTTGATTTCTCTCATTTTGCTGCAGCCCACCGACTTTATAGAAAATTTATTTGCGCACTGTTCAGTCAGTTGGAAATAACTAACAACTGCATTGGGTTAGGGTTGTGTTTCGAAGGTTCCCGTGGGTTTTCGTAATCTGTAGCTAGTTCATGATTCATGCTCTGCTGCCAAGTTGGTTTTGCGACGAAATGTTAGAGGAGGTCATTTCCTACTACATCATTTTCATCCAGCAGCTTTCCTGACGTGGAGGTATACCATACGTATCAATTCTCTGCTCAGACTGGGTTTCAGATTTCCCAACTATAGTGTTACGTGGGTTTTTTCATCAAGAACCCTACAAACCCAAGGAAAACACTAGCTATCTTGCGTGGGGTTCGCGGCACATTCCCTGTGTTATATTCCCCGTATACTACTATCACCGGTTAGAACCTACAATGCCTACGCATGGTTACCAGGTACAGGACATTACACACTACAACGTTCTAGGTTGTGTTTGAGAAAAGACGAGAGTCTTGCAACAACCACTGGCAGTCTGCGTATCTAGCTACCCGACGCGACATGCCTTGCCGCCTGCTGACCCAGATTCTTCGTCAGTACATTAATAATAGCCATTCTCAAGTTAAATTGACCTTCTAATTATCACTACCCTGCCAGCAAAGACCAAAACTGCAGCGAGCTGTGGGAGCCGCCATGTTGCCGTAAATCCCGTACGTGGCTCGTACTCCCGGATAAGCGTATGTCGAGAGTGCGGTTTTCCTAGCCTCGCAAGTTAGGCTCTTCCGCGCAGTCGCTGAGCTAACCGCACGTGAATCACACGAGGAGAAGGAGCTTTTACCGGAATTGCTCCAGCGCGAGAAGAGCCTGGCTTGCGAGGCTACGGTTTACCTACCTATTTGCAATATTATTTATTAAATAAGCAATTAGAAATATTTTAATTTACATTCAATGTTATATAAAAGAATCTTTCAACAAAGTTGATATTGCAAACTACGTACTAATTAAAAGCATTGGTAGATGTCAACTCTAGCTGTCAAAAACCATAAACATTTATTTTACATGTCGTCAACGATGGCGTCATTTCCTTAAAACAAGGGCGTTATACAAATCGTTAAAACATGTTACGTCCTTTTATCTAATTTATTATTATTATTCTCATTAGGTCATCCCAAATTCTAATTGTCAGTTTACGCCTAAAATGTAGCTTGCAGCACTGCTTCATTTCTGTTTAATATTATCTCACTTTGTAGACGTTGTTTTTAGTATGCATATCAAATCTCAACTTTAAAAAAGACTACGGTAATAGACTAACGTTGTCTAGGAAACCAATTTTCAGTCAGATGTTGTAAGGAAGTCACTAAAATAGTTGGAGTTATTGGAATATATAGATAAAGGTTACTTTTATGAACGATTAAAATAACATCCTTGCTTAATGAAAATATGAACAATTAAACAAAATACAAATTTTTATTGTCCTTACAACACCGGCGTAACATCCGGGGGGAGGCTAAAGCCCCAAATATTATGTGTGTGTCATTCCGCTTCAAGCAAAACTACAATTTTAAATGCATCCGGGCGAAGCCGTGAATGGAACTATGGTGTATAAATTCTAGTCTTAGTAAGATACTCTAGTAGTAGGTATATAATTTAAAACATTAATTAATTAGAGTAGCTAATGTTGATGTTGATAGAGGATTGTGAAGTTATAAAGAATTGAATGGCCAGAATTTAACTAGAATTGTAGGTCAACGTCTTTGCTTGAGCACAATGTCTATATTTGTATAAGGTCGTTTCTAAAAATTACGCTAATTATCTTGCTGCTACTAAATAGTGTACACCGTTTTTATATATTTATCATAAAAAGAGCAGAGAATAAGCAATCACTCGACAGTATGAAGCAAATGTGACAGAAACATGTGTAACAACTGAAATTCTGCATGCAGTAAATTTTGTTAAATTGCCGTAAACTACTGTATTTTAAATGCATTTATAGACAGGGTTTTTTAAAATCACATCCGGGAGGTTACGTATAATCCGGGTTTACGAGAACTTAAAAAATGGCGACGTCCATGGTACGATGCTGCGTCGCGCACTAAGCTGTTTAATCAGGCTAGACATCGTCTGAACTTTCTTTTTAGCATTTACAGTGTCGTCATTGATCGAAAAGGCTAACTGGAGCGTTGTAGTTTTAGTTTGGGGTCTAGTGATGGGCTAGGAAAATTTGTCAGAGTGTTGTCTACGTGTACGCAATTTGACGTTTCTGGACGTCCTAGGAACGCTCTTTGTTTTGGTCTTTCTGGTTTGAGTGCAAATAGAGTTGCGTTGGCGAAATAGCTATAGGCAATTAGCTATCTTCAGGGTTCTCCCTAGGCTTCTAAAGTAGCGTGGCGACACGCCCTCTTTTGCACAAACCACGCCCACTTTATGTAAGTCTGTAGTGAAGACCACACTCTCACTAGCACAAGTCAATATAAGTTTTTTATTTTTGTAGAACTTGCATAAACTGTGTTGCTAATGAAGTAGTGCTTACTGTTACAGCTTAGCTAATCAACGGAAATTTTTCTGTTTTTTTTGCTCCCCACATGTTGACTGCAGTCTTAAAATCAAAGTCCTCAAGTTCTGGACCTTCAACAGTGATTCTCAATAGGCAATCCAAGGTAGCTGTCTTTAGCCTATTCCTAAGTGCAGTCTTAACTCTTTTTATAGCTGAAAACGCACGCTCACAATCTGCAGTGCTGAGTGGTATTACCAGAGCAATAGATGCCAAGCACGACAATTGAGGGTAAGCTTGCTTCAATGATCTCTTGGCTAGATCACAAATAACTTGCTTCATTGTGGCATCTTTGTAGTGTTCAGCAAGCATAAATGAGAAGGATTCCCATTCTTTCCATAGATCTTCATACTTTACTGGAGCATCATCACCTGTTCCGTAATGGTTGGCAAGAACAGCCAACTTTTCTTTTCCTTTCATAGCAGCATTCAGTGCAAATGCATCAGATGGTGATGCAGAACTTACTGAATAGAAGGAGGGGTCAAATACACTAAAGGCATCCAACAACTCCACTTGAGCAAATCGGTCTTCAATGTTTGTCTTTAATGCCCGCAAAAAGGCTGACGTACATTGGTATTGAAATTTTCCTTACACTGCGGAGGTAGCGTTATTGAGAACATCCTCAGGTTGTCGTTCAATGCCGAATGAGCTGCTACAACATCCTTCGCTTCACTGTATGATAGGATGAGAGGGCATTGAGACACGTTCGAACTGAAGGCTTAATCATGGCAAGATCGATATCACATGATTGAAACAGACGAGATAATCGAGATAAATGAGGCAAAACTTCACTCATCATGTAGAGACATGAAATGAAATAGTAGTGTTTCATGGATTTCACTAATCCTAGTGCAACTGGCTCCCCATGTTCACTTCCTTCCCTCTCTAATGCTGTTAACACAGCGGGCAAAGTCTTTCTCAGTGTCTGGACTGCCAGATCATGTGACAGCCACCTTACATTCTTTGCTTCTTTTAGCTTGAGACATGGATCATCAAGAACTTCTTGGACAGCCTTCAAACCGGCTGTACGAACAGCACTGGCCTGGAAAAAGCAGTATAGTGTGCTCAGGGACTTTTTGAATTTCTTTACATAGGGTACCTTCGCACCAGCCTGAGAACAAGCCAGAGCAAGGCGATGTGCAGCACAATTAACTGCAACCAGGTATGGGTTGTATTGGCGCAGTCAGCAGGGGCGTAACTAGCATTAAAATTTTACCGAGGCAAGTTTTATATCAATAAGGCAATATATTTAGCCTCAAACTACTAGTAGTCTACTACATATATACTTTAATTAATTAATCAAAGTGAACATGGAGCCTCTATAACGACAATTGCCCCAATCGGCGGTGTCCTGTACAATCAAATCTTTGTAAGACATTCTCTCTGCTTACAGCCACGTCTCTATGAATATATAAAAGAGCTAAGCCACACAGTCTTTCTTGCGTCATTGTTGATCTCGACCACTCCTTCAATCTCCGGAGAGCCGAAAACGATCTTTCGCACGGCACGGAACCAACAGGAGATGTTAGAATAAGTTTGAAAATCTCATGAATATTGGGGAAATATTGACTGTCTGCCATCTTTGCGGCATCCGTTAATGTTACTCTCCTGTCTTTCTCAGGAAGTTGAAAACATTTGGTTTTCCAAACTTCTACTTCAGGCTCGAATGTAGCTCCATTTGGTAAGTCTGGACCATAGAAGAGCTTAATTGAATTCACCTCAGATCTTGTTATACTGCTAACACTGCTAGGAAGAAGTCTATACCCAATGAGCATTGATTCAGATGTATCAGGGAAGCGATTGTTGAGCTCTGTCACAGCGTGATCAATGAAAGGGTAGTACACGTTTCTTCTGAAGTATGCCACAGCGCTGTCCTGTTCCGCAGTCTGCATGCCAGCATTGCTTCTGTAGGTGCTTCTTATTGCGGTTCTAGGTTTATCAATTTGGGCATCCACCTCGCCTGCAACTGTTTGAACTCTTTCCCATAATTCTTTAAACTTGTCTTCACGTCGTTGCGCAGAAATCGTTGTGCGAAGCAGCTTGGCTGTTTGATAAGCCTTCAGAACGTCACAGTTTGGAGATTGCAAAGACTTCGTCAGAGGATCACAAAAGCTCAGAATGTACTGACTAACGACCAAGCAAACAATAAAACTAGAGGACTGTAAAAGTCTGAGGTAAGATGAAGCTTTCGCCCTCGAATCAGTGCCAGAGCTCTCTGCAACAATATCTTGCAGTGCAAGGTATATGGCTTTGTATTTGGCCAAGACACTGGACAGTGTTGCCAATCGAGCCGACCACCTTGTCTCACACAGTACTGGGACTTGCCTTGATGACGATTTACGAATAAGCGTATCACTTAGTTTCGAAGTTTCCTCCTGTTCTAAGTTTTCTTCTAGTTCTTCTTCTGGTTCTTCTTCTTCCTTGTCTTCTGCTGTAATCAATTCAGCCATGTCTCCTGCTATCAAATGCCTACAAAGGATAACTTTTCTTTTTGGACTGCCTCCTAGAAACCACGTCAGTGTTCCTAACGAGTTAAACAAGTCCTGAATTAAAGGGACTTGCCTACAAGAAGATGCAATAACCAAATTCAGTCTATGTGACCGACAATGCTGGTATATAGCCTTTGGTTGTAACTGAAGAATTCGAACAGAGACACCGGAAACTTTTCCTGACATAACTGCAGCACCGTCGTAGCCCTGGCCACGAAGATAACGAATATCCAAATTGCACTCTTTCATAAAATTGACAATAGCATTGAAAATAGACAGAGCATCTGCACAATCCAATTTGACGAATCCTAAGAACTCTTCTCTCACTTGAACCTGACCGGGTACAGAGTCGTCAACAAACCTGATACAGACTGACATCTGCTCTACGTTAGCTGTATCTGTGCACTCATCCGCCATCAACGAAAACCATTTAGCGGCATGAGCATCTTCCAGTATTTTGTCTCTCACCTCAACACCGGCTAACTCTATCAGCTCATTTTGTATTTTCGGGCTCTTGTAACAGGCGTTCTTCTTTCCGTGCTCTAGATGACTTTTCAGAGTAGGATTGAACTGAGACTGCCAATGGAGGAAGTATTCAAAGTTACTGGATTCTTTTCTCAGAACTTTGTCCCAACTGTGACCCCGAAAGGGAACATTTCGCTGACCGAGAGCAATAACGACATCTATTACAGCTAGAATAATTGCTCGATTACGTTTGACTCTCTCTTCATATTCTTTAGATCTGCTGGTACAAATATCATTTTTCTTTCCTTCGACCACATTCTTGAAAGATAATGCTTTTATGCAAGCATTCTTGTGAATTTCACTTTTCTCATGACAAAGCAGTACACCACGCTTTACTCCAACTGCGTTCTTCCAGTCACAAAAGCCGGTTGTCTTGAAAGCAGTAGCAGACAGTGACTCATCACCAAACAGCACACAGTAGCAACAAAAGCAGGCGTCAGTACTAGGAGAATATCTCAGCCATCTGTATTGACTCTCCCACTCTGGATTGTAACGACGGCCGCCCGTGCTCTGAAATTTACAACCGGTGGGTGGACACCATTTATTTTGCAGCAGGCATATCTTGTCAACGTCGGAAACGACTCTGCCTACGTAGTAGATCGGATCATTCACTGACACTTCTTTGTCATGAGCAGTATCTACAAAGAAAGTGTTTACAAGCGCTACGGTATTACCACCTGTTTCAGTAGAATATGTATAATATTATATGAACCTTATTACATATTCTTAGCATCTATGACGATAACACATTGTTCGATATCGCTCAGTAATTCGCGTCTACTAGGATCACATTTAGCATTGGTACTATACCTTCTGCAGAATTCACTACAGTCTCAAACGGGGACGCAGAATGTACAGTTTCAGGCAGATCGCTTAAATCACCGGAAGATGTCCTGATGAGAAGAACAAGTCACGTACCCCAAAGGGGACCCCATACTTCTGCAGAACAACTTTCTTACCCAAGACATTGCAAAAGAGATAGTTGCTTCTTTTTCTTTCTCTTAGATGGTGGCTCCATCTTACTTGGCAGTCAGCTGTAGGTTTCTCGAGCCACGTGTCTTGCAAGTGCTTCACGTGCCAAGAACGTGCGCTAAAGTTGAGTATCAGAGAGTTTACGCACGCGGTTTCAAATTTGAAAAGAACACGATAGCAGATTTTGTTAGTGCAGAATGTCATATCTTCTGCTCCTAACCTACATGCAGCAAAATTTTTGCAACGCCACACCCTTTTTTTTTACCGAGGCAACTGCCTCGGTTGCCTCATGCCTAGTTACGCCTCTGAGTCTAGTAGCTACACCTGATATCCTACCAGTCATTACTGCCGCTCCATCTGATCCAAATCCCATGAGGTTGCTAAAGGGTAGTTGCTTTTCATTCAGATAAAATCTAAGATTTTCTACTATGCGAACAGCAGTGCCATCTACAAGATCTTGCACCTTCAAGAACGTGGTGCATGGCTCACCCTCATCTGAAATGTATCGTCCATAGATAACTAGCTGCTTCGTTACTGAAATGTCAGTGCTCTCATCTATCATCAGTGCGTAAACTCTGCTGTTCAATAATGCTGCCACCTGTCTTTTCTCTATTTGATGACCTAGTGTCTCCAAAATTTCTTGCATAATGCGTTCACTAGTGTAATGAGCATTCTTTGCAACATTGAGAGCAGACAAGTACGAACATCCTAAGTTCTTTGCCAGGGACAGCAATGGCTGATAGTTGGTTGTGTGAGGAATTTCTTGCTTACACAACCAATAAAAGCACTTGAACGCCACTTCCACAGCATTTCTCTGCAGGAGTACCTGATGGTCTACCGACTCCCTGATACCTCCTGGCCTTGACTAGTTGGCATGCACGTTCTTGCTCTAGGGCTTCCTTATGCATCATGGAGGCTTCGTGTCTCATCAGGACATCCTTGCGGATAGTTGTGCAAGGCTCTGTGTTCCACACTCTGCTCTGGTTCTGCCGGTTTCTGGTGTCAAACTTTTGGCAAAGCTTACAGTACATACCGTGCCCTTCGATGTTGAATACCCGTGAATGCTGTCTTTCCCACACGGCACTATATCCTGTCTTGTGCTTCTGTTGCTGTGGCAGTTTGCCAGTGGCGGCATCTCCGCATGACGTTTCCAAGGTCACTGCTCCGTCATCCGAAACAGTCTCCTCTGATATCTTCACTCTCTTCGGGAGGGTACGAAAAAAGAAGTAATTTTGGGTGCGTTCTTCTCGTGAAATAGCGAACGGTCCATTGATCGAACACGTGAAGAGTGCGTGCACCACGTGACTGAGACCTCGGAATCCCAGATCTCATTAATCGCATTGAACATACGGAATGTGCCGGTGAGCAGTGCATGTGTACAGTACGTTGTATGCCCTGGAATTCCATGGAATTCTATTCAATTGCATGCTTCGGAGAATTCTGCACTGCATTTACTGCAATAGATCCGTAAACACTAACGACTGATATCAATACAGTCAAAAGTAGTGTGGCGCTGCGCCACGCTATAAGGGCGTAGGGAGAACCCTGATCTTACTCTAATCGGTAGTTCAGAGACGTATCGGGTCTTGAAACGTCTAGCCACAGACTTTGCTTCCTTACAGGTAAGAATTTTTGTGGAGTACACTGTACGTACATCTCTCGATCCGCACCGCGTACGCCAAATGTCTGGCCACGCCAGAGTACTTACAGAGTACACACCACCTTGTCGCACACCAGTAGTTACAGCAAATGTATCAGATAAGACTCGTCCCCAGTTAACTCTGCCTTTCAAATTTGTGTACATCTTATGTCCCAGTGGTTGTGAGGGAAACCGAGCCGGGTGGGAGCACAAACTATAAAGTGGGTGTCAATATTGAAAAAATCCTTTGCCTTCTGCTTCATTCCGAAGTTTGTAACACGCACGTGCTGCACACCCAGCTCTGACAGACAATGGCAAAGGGTGAGTGTGGGGACAGACTTGGTACTGCCATCGCTTAGGTTTGGCTTTGGAACGGCCGACGGCACCGCGGTGTGTCCTTTCCTCGAAAAATAGTTGCACACGCGAGTTGACAGGTCCTCATTGTAAAGTACCTCCACTATCACAGGATGCTCAGCCAAATTGTCGCTCTTGATAGTACGACCTGCCGTACTTCCGCGTAATGGCATTGGAAAGCACGACGGTCTGACCACATAACCTCGTCAATACTGTAACAAAATCAGTATACTCCACGGACAAGTTCACTGAGTAAAAATCAACGTCCGAATCGTCTTGTCCAGGCGCGCACCGGCGTTGGAATTTGTGAACATCGCACAGATCCATAAAATCGCACAAAAAACAGGAAATCTGTAGACAATGTTAAGCAGCTCTCCCATAGCACGATCAGTTTTCATTATGTAAGAAGCCACATACAAAACACAAGCATAGGCATTTAGAACATACTGAATATCCATGTTAGCTTGCCAAGCTAGCATTACACGAGGGTTCTAGTTGTTAATGTTGCATTCACTAGGCTTACGTTTATGCACAACAACTGAACCAGTAGCTGTCGTTATTAACGCTTTCTTATACTGTGTACGAGTTACAAAGCTTTGGCAAGAACATCATCAATAGTCACGCTGTCGTAATAACCTTCATTTAATACTTTACGCACTTTGTTAACAGTTTCTAGACATCCATCACGATTTTCACATCCTGTAGCCTCAGCTACCAATGTCTTATCACGAGGAGGATGTGGGAACGTTAAGCGACAAGTGTTGTGTCGTTTGCAATAAGAGAATACTTATGTATTTGAAGTTTTCAGACAAGGCCTCTCAGTTTACCATCACCAAGTATTGATTCTGAAATGTACTTGTCAATAAAAGACACACATCAGCTGTGGCACCCTCCCATATCTTTAGGCATCTTTAACCCACAACACACAGTGAGCATGGGGAGAAAATCGGTCCTGGACTTCAAGTGTGAGGGCATGATCAACTATTTCTCCCAAAGGATTGACAGGAGATTTTAGACAGTGATTTAGAACATGTTCAATCGCAGCTGAAAGTGTCTAGCAGCAGTGAATGGATAACGTCTTCTTCAACTGCTCTTCTCCTCAAGTTCCTCATCTGTAAATGTAACCCCATATTGTCTATCTATTGTTTGTATAATGTCAGGCCTTTTTAAATCAGCAGCAGATAGTGTAAAAATCATGTCAGAGTACGTAACTGGCGAATCATTGCTAACATGTCATAAGGCGTATGCTGATAGTATGGTGGTTAGCCCATTACATTGTTCATGAACCTGTAAGCGTTGTCTTCGCGTAAACACTGCTTAACAAATGTTGGGCTCTTTGCTTGACCAGCTGTAAGGTGTCCTGGCTTTTGTCTCCCTAGAAAATGATTGCAATCATTTTGGATTTGTTTGGCTTCAACTATGTGCTGTGCAGTAAAACGGTAGTCAGTATCACTAGCAAAACGACCATCTACATTTAGTTTGATTAAAGTACTTTTTGTACGTGAGCTTCCGAGGTCTTCTGTCAGTAAAACAATCCTTACCGTAAGGAAACTTGTTAGGGTTACTCATAGACTGAAAGTGTTGATATGTCATTATATTGCTTTTTGATCTAGCTAAGCACACTATGTCAACAAATGTCTCATGGTCTTCAATAGACAACATGCTAACTGTTGCGCCGCCTGTTAATTGCGTAGTTTGCTCATCAGCTTTGGCAAATATATCCTAATCTATCTGTAAGTCATCAGTGGAGTGATTGTCATTATTCTCACTGTCACTATGAGAGCAACCGGAGTCCGTAGAGGGTCCGCTCTGTGAGGACTAAGTTGACACAGCGGCCACAACTCATATCTCCACAATGATTTTTGAACATACCTTTGCTAAACCAGTTTTACTTAGAAAATTTGGGAGTGCTAGGCTAAATTGGGTATTCTGCTTTGTGGGAGCAAATGTATTCTGCATTTTGGTATCTTTTTATTTCGTCCTTATGCGCACCTCGAAGTTCTAGTGGCACGGCTTTGTCACTTTCCTGGTTTATACACATGCATATATACTTGATGGACTTAAAAGAACGGCAATACTTTTCATTGCTATGGGCATCAAAGTATGTTGCATAGAACCGGAGAACTCCAAGATGGCGGTTTTCTATTCTTGTCTTATATCAGTTTCCGTAATTCTCTTGCGAATTTGCCCCTTTACGTATGCTTTTATTGCCTTTTTCAGCTGTTGTTCAGGTGGAGTACTTGTCGTTGAATGTGGTATGGCTTGCTAGCGGAATAGAAACTGTGATAATTCTTCCTGAAGATCTCTATTATTGCTCTTTTTCAATGCCTTTTTATACGTAACATCGCGAAGGCCATTTTTCTCAGGGATCGTCCAAACTTGATACTTGTAAGTGCAGACCCGTTATCCGAAACTACCGAATTAGGCAAACCATGTCGAGCAAACATAGATCGTAGCTTTTCGATTGTGTTCGCTAATGAGGCCGAAGGAACTGTTTCAATTTTCATCCGTTTCGAGTGTACATCGACTATTCACCAAGGACGTATTTAATCGGGCCGACAACGTCAAAGTGATCTCATGCGACTCCACGTTTTTGTATAGGCTACTCTCATGGTTGAAGATGAGCTACTGCTAGAGCCTTCTGATTCACTAAATATTTCTGGCAAGCACGTACTTTGTCTTGGATTTCTTTATGTATTCATCACCAAATAGTTGTATTCGCAATACCCTTATTCTAGCCATAAATGAGTAGTGTTTTGCAAGCAACCAAGCATGTTTGGATACAAAAGAAAGTGTTAAAACAGAGAAGCACGTTTACAAACAATACGTTTATATTTAGAATCTCTCAAAACAACTTGCCTGTGATGAAACAATACAACCACAAAAAGAAAGTCATTGAATAATAGTAAGGTGGTTAAATGTTTATGATGATGCAAGACTAATGCATTTGGGCACGCTAATGCAGTAAGTTCTGTAGAGTTAACCTAGCTCTTCTTGTAGCTGTTGAATCTGCCGTATCTATTGGTGAACTAAATTCAGGTACGCCTGTGACAACACCTTGGTTTCCTGATTCAGACTGCTGTCTCCGCAACTTGTCATTCCACCAGAGTTTTATGGCAAGAGATACATCCCACGGTTTCAACGGCAAGCCATACTGATACGAACCAATTCATCTAGGCGATCTTCAGTTATTAAGCGACATCGATGAGCAGTTTTTAGTCCATTTTTTAGAATACTTTTTCAACGGCACCATTTAACGCAGGAAGTGAAAAGCTCAATCAGCAAAATGTTCTTCCATTTGCCAGATTGCGCAGAATTGATAAGCTTTCACCAGATTTTTCGAGAGTCTTCAACAGCCATATTCAGGTACTGCTCGGCATAGGTAAACATAGAATATCATTCTGAAAGAAGAAGCAAACGATCAAAGGCTGCAGATTCTCCAAACGTTACTTCACTTGCCTTCTCCCATCCGTGGGTAGTCAGGTGGGTCACGATAGCATTCAATGCCGCTATGTTTTCGTCATTCACACGATTCTTCAGACACATACTAATACTTTCAGCATAAGCATTCTTGCTGCGTGCAAGAACCTAGTTGGCTTCTGCAAGGCTTGAGACGACAACTCCTTGATACATTACTTGTCGTCGCCTATTATTCAGGACAGAACCATTTTCACAGTAGAAAGATTATGGAAGTCCACAGACTTCTTAAAAATACGGAATTGATGGAATTTGCTGTATCTGGCAAACTTTGACAACACTAATGATGCATACTTCTTCCTCCTGCAAGGCTTTGCAGAGTTGAGTTTTCTCTGTAGCAGCTTTTGAATGTTACTTCTCAGCCCCTACACAAAACTGTCCTGCAGCGTCTCCGTCCAACACTTTCTCGCAAACTGACACGTGGTAGCCAAGTGACTCAAGGCCGCGGCAAACTGCGTTGCTGTTTCGTCTGCTTTCTTGCGTACGTGCATTGAAATCGAAATGTATCTGCAGTGAACAGACGCTTGGGATTGATGTGTTGGAGCAGTGTGGCTTTTAATGCGAGGTACGTCCTGTCGCTAAGTTTTGCTGGCGCTAGTAAATCTTTCATCAACATCAACGTCTTGGGCCATGAATGGCAAGAAACTTCCCCTCTGCTTCGCCACCTAGCTGCGCCGCTGTAAGCTCAGCAATAAATGCGACCTTGCTGACGGAAAAAAAATGTTCAAGTCTGTCCACGTAGTCTTCGAAGTCTGTTCTTTGTGTTTACTGCTCAATAGATCCGAAGCGAGCTGTCTTCGTCGACACTGTTGTATTTCGAAGGCTTTTATTCATACAAACCGTATTTTCGCGCCATCACTGCACCTCGCGAAACTACGCTCATGCTGCAATTATCACGTCACTACATGCGTAATTTGTTGTCAATTTAATTTAATAATCCACATTGAACATTTAAAATATTTTTATTCAAGGATAAGGAAGGTTTTAATCTTTCCATCAACATTAAGGTAATATTGTTCATTGTGTGTTAGAGGTTCGCGTTGGATATTGGTACAACTATCCTGTTGCTGTTGAAATTTTGTAGGGAACTCTGTTTACATCACCTCGCTACAGTTGTCTTTTTGAGCAAAAAGTTTCTGTAGCATGGAACACTCACCATCCGAATATCACGGCTTTTTGGTATTACTTTGCAGTTATAGGAAAAAGGAAAGACAGCTTGGAGTATCATGGAGTTAATGAGCAGTTTCATGTCGTGTGTTAGTTATGCGTGCAAAGGAGGAATTTTGATTCTTTCGTCTGGAATTAGTGACCTTCACTCTATGCTAAAAATATTTAGAGTCAGAGCAATAGCAAAGACATTAGCGTTTTTAATGTCATAGAATTGTACCATTTTACTACAACATACAACATATCTTGTGTAGATGTTTTAAAGTAGCATGCCGTGAAACAAATTTGAAAAGAAAGCAACAAAGTACGCAAATTTATTATAATACTCGCAAGGTAGTTGCCTCCATGTACCTATTACAACTTTCACATTTTCCGTAATCTCTTCTTGTTTGGCGACTTGTTTGGCAACTTTAGATTCATAGCATTTATTATTTATTGCTGCATTGGGTAACACGGATCTTGTCCTGGACACTGATTGTGTGTTGTTGATGTCGAGGCAACCTTTTGAGGTACTGCAGCACTCTTCTCATGGTTGTCCTTTCTAGAGAAACGGCAGTGTCAGATTTGCCAGTTAGATAGATTGAAGAGGATCATTCATCTCTAAGTCGCTATCTCGATGATCAAGGACAGCTAAACTCGCGAAGTCAGCTTCATCATCTCCCGAAAGAAGAAAAAGGTCGAGGTTGATAAAATCTGAACGTTTCGGAGCTTTTGATGCTCGCCAGAATGCCGTGAAGAGTCAGACGCCATTCTCACACAATGACAGAAAAAATGCAAATAAACCAAGGCGATGTCCTCTCTGATTGGTTGAATGTAATTGCTAAGTTTGAAGCCCGTACAACGGCCCCTTCTAATGTAATCTATTCTTACATTCGTGTTCGTTTCCGAACACGTTGACGTCATCCTTAGCGCACTTTGGTTGTGCTTTGTAACTTGCACTAAATAAGCGTTTGAAAGACAAAACTTGGCCTACTGCATCGCTAGGCTAGACTCTAACTGTTCTACTTTTGCCTTTACCAAACCTTGCGTGTGTAACGAGAAAACGGAAGTCTGGTGACGACATGTCGCGCCACATACCAGTTTGATTCTTGAGAATGACTTAATAGTGATGTCTCTGCACTCTGGCTAGGCTATTTACGTCGTTGACGTTTCTGTACTGAGGGACTGCCTCTAATACCTCTTCGTATAGCACAAATAGATTCTCGTACAGTCTGATTCTCAATCCACCTAAAATAGGTAGAAATCTAGCTGTATAGGACGGTTACACGCAGAGCAAGTCTTCTCAATCAGAGACAACGAAAAGAGAGAAAATGAACCGGTTTGAAAACACTCGTTCCACTGTGCAAACGGTATCTAGAGACGATAGCTACCCGGATTTGACAAGCACCAAGAGATGAGAAGTCTCCCAACAAGAAAAGACCGACAGGAATTATTTTTACCGTCTCTTAAGAGTTCTTCTGACAGTTTCTCTCGCTCATCTATATTGAAATAGTTTGTTGTTAGTTTTATGACACTATCTAATTACAAAACCTGGAGCAGACTTGCATATATTTTAGAAATTACATCTTGTACAGGCCATAATGAACTTCCAAGCTTAGAGCCGATCTTCGCAGGAGGTTCTATGTCTAGTCATGAACTACGGGTAGAGATATGTTGTTCAGTGATCTGTAATTGCAGCTTGGCAGTAGTATGTGAGTTTTTGCGACTTGGTAGCGATCCGTCCCTAGGAGTCTGAAACCCGCACTCATTTGTTCCTAATGTCTACTATCTTTAAATTCTGCAATAATCAATCTCAGAAGGATGCAATTAGAATTTACCCTGCTCTTTATTTCGTTTGACACGATTCATGCTAGAACGTAGCTGTTTATTCATTTGTTTATTCTCCTTCTTTTTCTGGTTGAGGTGGTAGAGTTTCTGCACGCTTCATTTATCTGTACCGAATGAGGCGGTGGAGATCCACCAGCTCAACCACCCTCTTGCTTTTTGAGCCGGAGGATGTTTGGTGGAGGTAACTGTAACTGCGCATGCTCACTACTTGACAGAGTGGCGGATAGAAGACGGATTTTCAATGTAGGGTCTCCACCAGAGTGCAATCTTCTCAGAACTCTTACAGGAGATTGTTCCACTCTTCTGCTCTGGGCACCAAGTGGATTGCCTAGGGAGGAACCCTTTGTTCGGACGGATGTCGTTATGACACGCTCTTGTGAACCCTCTGTAGCTGTAGCTAACTTCTGTAACAGCGAACAACAAATTCAGAGGACTCCAGGACCTAAAGAGGCTGAGGGGAGACGTTCCTGTCTAACCCTACGTACTGATTCTTCTAGTTACCAGTAAGCTCTCGTATATACGTAGATGCAGTTGTGCAACAAACTCTGATTAATGCGTACATGCTTCCTCTTTAGGCAATCAACGAATTGTTTTATCATCATGAAGTTACTTTCATGCAACACTGGCATCCACAGCAAGTTTTTAGTGGCAATTACGTGTTTCTATTACAATCGAATTATCTATCTACTATTCTGCAGTTTTGCATTACACTATTGCACGCAAACTGCTAAGTGTATTCAATCAATCTTTTATAGACTGAAAGCTGCTTGTGGATTACTGACCGTGCCGAAGGTATTGCTTCTGGTACTTGGGAAGTCACGGTCGATCTTTGTTGAACTTAAACCAGTGTTGGAAGTTCTTTGTCGGATGTGCCATCTTCTCGAGTTGTGCTTCAATGACGGTGTTGTCGACACTATGTTCCCTACTTCTCTGGCTATTTTCATTAAGACCACGAAGGCTTACAGGCTTGTTGCTGTCCAACTTACGTTGCACAGAGGACGTCTTCTCGATGCGTGCCTTGTATTCATTCCTCGCAATCCAGCTGAGCCTCTGGCGAGAGGTCACAGTTGCAGGTGGTCTTGCTACGAATTGACGCTTTTAACATATCACATCCTCTCCTACCTGTGCTCTTGTTGTTGTCATTTGCCTAGCGAACAGTTCACTCATGATGTCTAGTTCTGTGTTGTTTATCCGAATGTGAGTAGATTATGAAAAGGACGGAGCGCTCTTGGCATTTAAAGAATGACTTCGATATGTTCTAGTGGGAATTTCACTCGTGTAAATGGCAGAATCTGTATGCCAGCCGCTTTCTGTCAAACATGTGTGTTCTGTCAACATCACATCCAGTTATTCTCTCACAATAACACTACATACACTTAAACTCATTGGAAGACTCAAGAAAAGCAACACAACACAACACAACACAACCTAACCCACTCACTCACACTTACTGCTTTGTAGACATTTAAGTAAAATCTATGGCAGAGTAATGTGCGTCTAGGCTATTCGGTTCTGGACATTCTTTGCCAAGTGTTGCTGAAACTTTGCCAAATATTGTTGTTGCATTTGCTTTTGTGATTGAATTGCAAGACGTCTCCTGCACTGTCGTCTCAAATGGCGATGATTTTGTAGGCATTGTTGTTATAAACTAGATGCTTTGAGTAATAGATCTTTACCTGGATTTCCCCAACGTCCAAACCTCTAATGCAATAGGCTGGAAAAAGGTGACCAAGGCGCTTAGCTGTTTCCAGGTAATTTCTATTCTTGCATCGTACTTCTTCAGCTGTTGAAAACCGGATAGTTTACAGCTTCTGGAAATGTTATCAAGAGCCCATAGGTGTGATATTCACATCAAGGAGCAACTATTGTATTTCTTCAATGTCGTACACCGCAGTATCATGTCGTTGTTTTTTCCTTCTAGCTCAACGGTTATCTCTTTCCTACAGCTGAAGTCAGCAGATCTCAACGTTCAAACATGGAATCCAAAACTCGATTCAGACTGTGCACAGACCCTTCTCATAACTTATATGTCATCAAATAATACTGCATCCATGTCAGATTGTAGGACAGCAAACACATTTCGCGCAGCATTTCGCCAGATGTCAGGGTGTGAGTAAGCAAGGAAGTGCTCGCACAGGATATCACAAATGTTAAACCGGTTTCTGCATAACTACTGAGACTACATGGTTAGCAGTTACATATGGTCTTCATCGTACTTCTCTGCTTTGAATCGGAATTATTGACATCCGAATTAATCTAAGTCAGGGTTCGTTCCACTTCAATCTTCCAGTGATGGCCTTCTACACTCTAACGTACATGCCTGACGCATGCTGATCACCTCTCAGGAATTACACGTTGTGTTTTTTCACGACAGTGTCTCATGAAGTTTTAAATAGGAAATGCAGAGGCTTCTGTATTGTTTCTAACTGCGTATTCTTTACAAAGGCGATACCAATGTTATTGGATTATGTTCACAGTGAACACCGGTGTAAGATTGTCCAACTGACAAACTGTTCTGACAGACGACGCTGAACAGTACGCACTGAACACCCTATTATAAGGCGAAGGTTTTGGGCCTAGGGTTAGGGTTATGATTTTTTGGTCGTGACATAACTATGCACTATTAATATGCAATACAGCAAAACAGTTTCCCTGTTTCTTCAACTTTACTGATCACGTTTGTTTATTTCTTCTTTCACTGCAGCAAATGTTGGGTTATGTATAGTTTAGCAAGTGTCCAGTAGTTTCTCTGCTGCTCGCTTCTCCATGACATAACTACTGACAGAGAGTTGTTTGAGTTGATCCCCTACTAAAGACCTTAGGGCGTCTAGCTTTTGCAGGAACAGCACTTCACTTTAATGTGTTGTCGTCCGGTAAGGGGTTTACTGCATCTGAATTCTTTGGTTTTGCTTTGATATTCTTGTATGATTGCCAAATGTGGGTAACACTGAAAATAAACGCTGCTGCAAGCTTGGAGAATGTGTCGATTTTTTCGACATTTTGTATGTTTAACATCTGTCAGAAACCCATCATTATTTGTCATGGTGTGGGATTATCTGTCAGCCATGAATTTATTGAGTTTTTCTTTCACTCTGAATTCTCTAGTTTTGGTAGCCTCATTTAGTTCCGAATTCCTTTCAAGCTAGCTTTCTCTCTAGCTTTCTCACGTGCGGCTTTTGTCTCCACGTGTAGTTTTTACACATGTTACCGTTCAACGAATTTTGATATGTTACTGGAATCTGTCGTATTAGTACGAGTACCGTGGTATTGACTGTTTACAGTATATATCTGTTTACTATATTCGACAATTAATTTTTGACTAACTGCTGCTAACAACACCATATACAATTATCAAGGAACGTGTCGGTACAACTTTCCTACCTCACAAACGAGGCAATAGCATTGTTTGTTCAATATGAGACTCTTATTGTTTGGGACAGGATGCTTCGTTTTTGTGTTGTATCACGTGCCTCTCCCATTGTAGTACAAGCGCAGGAATATTGGCACCCAAGGCACGTGCAGTCTTTTCCATTGTTTAGCACATTCCTGTATGTTTCCGGTTGATATCGCTGCGCGTCGAGGAATTAACCTTTTATTTTGACTCGTATACCGCTTTCTTTACAAGTTCTTCTGTTTGAGTTTCTGTATGTTGTTGAACCTTTCGACTTTAGTATTCAGATACTGTTGCCGTCTTTGCCTCAGCCACTGGGGTTAGGTTTTATTGAACCTGCAGCTAAAAGTTGATCGACGGCTACTGCGTATCCTGTGGAGTAGGTAGTCCAGATTGTTGAGGCGGTGAAATTGATTTTGATTTTGCAAATCATAATTATTTGAGTTTGTTGCACGAGATGATGAGAATGAACAAATTGTAGACTACGAACTGTGGTGTATTTCTCCGCCGCACTACTGACTACAGCTGCAGGTATCATCGGGCCGCATAAGTACTGCGGTTTTAAAAATTTTGCGCACAAGGTGAGTTGTGTACACGGTACCGCAGTGCCACACGTTTCAACCAGGTGTTCCCGATGATGAGTGTATGGGAGATGATTGAATTAAAGACCGGGCAGGTGAGGGCAATGCAACTGTGAGGTATATGCCACCTGCACCACAAACACAAGCTACTGACGTGCTAGGTATGAAAAAACTCTTGTTCTCACATTGTTACTTCTCTTGTCCATCACAGCAGTGTAGAAAGGGGCAAGGGCATGCATAGACCAGCCTGAGAAACCCACTTCTGATGAGCCTAGGACGCTCAGATATTGCCTTATAAGCGTGTACAATCCAGCCAGCATGCAAATTCTTAATAGATGACAATCTGAGGTCTACAGTAATGTCGCACATAGAAGTACCCCTGTCTAGCTGTTGTCGGACCTGATCGCCATACAGTAGGACCTCAAAGATACGAACACCTCGGGAAATTGGGTGTTCGTAATTGTGAAATGTTCATAAGTCTGAAGTTTGTAATATCGATGATTACATAACTTGTGAAAACAGGAGTACACTGTATGGCTAACAAAAAGGATAAGTACGTGAACTACAGTAACTGTGAGAGTGTAAGAACGAATTCAAGGGTTACTAAAATAACAATCCATTGTCTTTTGCTTCAAGGCAGAACCCCTTTTTTGTCCTGCAAGGTCCAGGAGCTCTCTCAAAAGCATGAGATTCATGGGGGTGGCTTCAGGCTGCTGCTCTAACCATTCCAAGCAGACACTAAAGCAATCAACAGCCTTTGTGTGGCTAATCTTAGCTACATCAGTGTGCTCAGCTTCATCTTCACTGTCCGATTGATCCTGGACCTGAACAGAGTCGATAATTTCTTCATCAGTCAGCGATTGAGACCCAGTTTCATCCTTGTCAGCAAGAAGCCATTGCTCCATTTCTTCCTCATTGATGCCCAACTGGGAACATACTTCAAAGGTAATTTCTTCTTCGGATTCACTGGCATCGATCCGAGAAGCATCACCCATACTACGACCACCAAACCCTAGCTTATTCCAAGCACGACAGAGAGAAACTTCAGGAATTTCGTTCCAAGATTTAGCACTCAGGTACACCGCATCTTTTATGGTCAGCTTTTTGCTGAAGGAAATGAAGGAGTCTTCACTCGATTCAGATTGAAGCAGCAGTTTTCTCATGAGCTCTCGTTTGTACCTGCGCTTCAGGTTCTCCAGCACTCCCTGATCCATAGGTTGAACCAGACTTGTGACATTGGGGGGCAGAAACATGCAACTCATTCCTTCAGAACTCAAAGCCTCTACTGAAGGGTGGGATGGTGCATTATCCATAATGAGAAGAGCTTGAAGTGGCAATGACTTTGATTTCAAGTAACGCTTCACCTCTGGTACAAAGTGCTTGAAAAACCAGTCCAAGAAAATTGATTGATCCATCCAGGCACTTTTTTGGCTATAATAATGGACTGGTAGAGATGACATGTTGACCCCTGAAAAACAGCGAGGCTTAGCGCTCTTGTGAATAAAGACCAGAGGGCTACGCATATCTCCACTGACATTGGCAGTTGCCATCAATGTTACCCGATCTTTAGGGGATTTGCAATTCTTTGCAGCCTTTTCAGAACCATCTGCCAGGGTTTTGTTCGGCAGCAGGCGCCAACACAGACCTGTCTCATCACAATTAAAGATCTGATGGATGGAAAGCTTATGATCTTCAATATATTTATGCAAAGACAGCTTGAATGCTTCAGCAGACTGAGGATTAGCTGAAAGAGACTCTCCCTGCATGCTTAGTTGACGAATACCATGCCTCTGCTTGAATCTATGAAGCCAACCAGTGCTAGCCTTGAAATCATCTGGTGACCGATCTGGATACATTTGCTGGTGCATCAGCCTGGCTTTCTCCATGACAACAACCCCACTCAGAGGAGTGCCTTTGTGCCGTTCTTGTGTGAACCAAAGGTGCATGGCCTTGTCAAATTGGTCATCATCAGCTCTCCTAACAATGCAACGCTTCTTAAAACTACTGCTGTCTTTAGCTTCAACGGCAAACTGAGTAATTTTGCTCCTAGATTTCTGTATATCAGTTACTGTGGATTTTCCAATGCTATATTCAGAAGCAATAGCTGTATTAGAAATACCTCTGTCCAGCTTCTCAAGAATCTCGATCTTTTGTTCAATAGATAAATTGACTCGCTTTCTCTTAGGCTTGTCCTTTGCCTCCATCTTGGATCAGCTACCACGTGGCTAGCGCTAGGCCACGCCTCAAAAGTGCGCGTGCGCGTGGCTACATTACGTGATCAAATTTTTGCAAGAGCGCGCGCTCGCGCTAGAGCATGCTGTTCGGTTGACCGGTCAGTTCGGTTGTCTGGTGTTCGTATCTTTGAGGTCCTACTGTACCAGTTTTGAAATGACTGCCGTAAGTCTTCTTTAAATGACTTATTGACAGTCAAATCCAATGGCTGCAAGTTGTCTGTATAGCACGCTGGCACATACAACACAGAAATGTACCTTGCATCTAGGAATTTTTCTACAGCGTCTGTTCGATGGGCTTCAAAAACATCAACAATCAACAAGCCATGGTGCTTCTCGGGCAGTCTTAAATTCCTGTCTTTTCAGGACAAAGTATGGGTCGACCACTTTCTCTAGGTATTCTAAAATGGTGCTTTCTGTTGACCAATGGGAAGCAGTATGAGTTATGTTCCAAGAATCAGGAAATTGATATCTGGCATGACATTGATCAGTGGTACCTTGGTAAATCACTCGACTGGGTAGGGTTTCACCTAACATGTTGACTGCAAGTAATACTGTAATTTCTCGTTTATCATCCAAACCTGCAATAGCAACCTGACAGGACCCTTTCTTTTCCATAGTCCAGTTACCAGAAGGGACATTGCGGACTGCAGTTTGGTCCCAGTTCACAACTATATCTGCTGGGATTTGATGCTTACTCACTACATCTAGAAACTTAAAAACAAAATTTTGTTTTATCTCAGGGAGGTCACCAGATTTCTTTTTTTGCAGCCTTGGTTCCCTTCCGTTTGGTAAAACCTATCCTGTCTAGCATACAACGAGCCCAGTTCTTCGTTGGAATAAAAGAACCTCCAAACTCACTCAGCATGTCCTTTCTTTCGTGGGCGATGATCCCACGAGCAGCTGCTATCACTATGGGTACACTGACCACACCGCCTGCTTCTCGAAGTTTCAAAATGTAATTCCGTATCATGTGATCCAATGTATCACCAATCAACAATGGACGTCCACGTTTCTTCCGAGACAAGTGGAACTTCACCTGACTGTTGCTTAATCTTCTGGACGTATTTTTTCTGCATCGAACGAACCGTACTTTCGTTCACTGAATGGCTCAGTACACTACTGAAGTGTCTGGCTGCTCGTGCAACTCCATGATCGCTTGCATAACGAGCGATGCTCAATCGTTCCGAGGCACTGTACACGTAGTACTCGCTCTCTTTTTCGCTTGCGGTCAGCCCTCGTAGGGGGACCTTCTTGAAGCGACACACAATCATTTGCAGCCTTTACTGTCGTAGAAGGTAGACCGGGAACGTCAGTGGGTTACGGAAGACACGGTTTTCTCTCTACATCCCCCGCTTTACGTAATCAATTCAGCAGCGCCATAGGTGGACCACGTGATGCATAGAACCACGTGACATGCATCAAACTGCGAAAATTGTAACCCACGAAATGGTCTCTGATGGAAAAAACGCGAAAATTTAAACACGCGGAAATTTCCACGTTTACAGTACACTTGAGTCGGTGATAGCCCAACAAATGGCTTTATTATTTCTTTGCTCATGTTGCTCATGCTGCAAACGGGTAGTGACTGGTAGATAGAAGGCATTTGTGTTCGCCATTCACATCCTACGCATCTCGCACTGTTCGGAAAGCGTCTTTAAATCTTTTCCATGGTCAGCGAACTCTCGTCCTAATAATTTATTGTCTCAAATTGCTGTAGTAAGTATTTATGGATGTCCTAGTCTAAGGTTGTTAAAATATGCGTTATAGGGAAAGAGACGGTTACCTAGTGGATCGATCACGGCCAAACAGTTGACTGGTGGGAATGCTCTGATGAGAGGTACGCTGGAACTGGGTGGAAGGTGCCACAGACAAATCGAAACCTCGCTAGAAGAAGTCGTCGACGGAAATGAATGGCCATAGGTTTATGACCTCGATTTCTGGCATAGCTGTTTGAAGAAGCCGTGGAGCGTTGCCGAAAATCTCCCTCTGGACCAGACTCGTGCGACATGATGCACCATGCAGACTGACGTTGGAGACAAAGTGCAGAAATACAAGGATATATCACGACTATACGTAATAATACAAGGATATATCACGACTATATATAATAATACAAAGATATATCACGACTATCTGTAATAATGCAAGGATATATCACGACTATCTGTAACAATACAATGCTCACCCTTCGCTTCCTTTCATTGACCTTCTTTGCATTTGAATAATGGTTGTATGTCCCATCAGTTTTCTTTTTTTGATTTTCTATTTTGGTTTTGTAGTACTTTCGTTGCAACTATAGAAAACATTAGGTTGCATTGTGTGCATTCCCAAGAGTAGCCACGCCCGATCGTTGTAGTACAATCATACAGACACGCGTCAAGTTATATACATGCTATACATGCAGACAGCTATAACATGCAAATGATTGCGTGTAGACACATAGATGTGGGCGTAGCTATATCTAATTTGACTTTGCCGAATGGGTTTGACTTGAACCGAATGGGTTTGACTTGCCGAATGGGTTTGACTTGCCGAATGGATTTGACTTGCCGAATGGGTATGACTTTTACAGTTGCAAATACACTTACATGCAGTGGTTGGAGGATATGGGTATTATGATGAAGCAATCAATACAATGTGACCTTTTCTTTTCTGGCTTTGGTAACAATGTCCAATCCGGCTGAGTATTCCTATAACCATCAAAAACAAGAAAACAAGACCACTCTCCCGGAGACCTGCTGGAGCAGGCAGAAACATAGAATTGAACCAGTCGGAGAATTTACTTTCTTCCATCAATCCTGAATTACTGACAGCGAATTAGGCATTGACTGGGCCATTTTCTCTCCAAGCAGCATTGAGATTCTGAGCTTTATACATCACATTTGGAGCAATTGTTTCACCTACAGCAGAACCACATGCTAACGCAGTGATGTTGCGTCTCTTCTTGAGCTACTTCCAATTTCGATAACAACTCTCCTCGTTTGCATATCACTTTCTTTTAAGTGACAGTTCCGCATTCTGCGTCCTATCTCACTGTATGATAGTGAGATAAGATAGTGAGATGTGAAGCTGCATGCAAAAGAGATTCAGAATTGCACAAACGTCTACGTAAGTATGTGCAGGTGCTAGCGTCTCAAGTCGTCGTGAAATAAATCTGAAACCAGACATCAACTGGATGTACTACTTGAGATATTACTCTACGCATTCAACTGGTCTACAGTATATACACACGTCTGTAAAGACGTGCGTTGTGACGGAAACACGAGGGTAGAATGCGCATGCGTAGTATTACGAATAGACCACTGACACAGAGGCAAGTAAGCATCATCTCCTGATGTTTGAGAAACTATTGGAGACGGCTGTGGATTAACGTCCTTTTATCTATTTTCAGTAGATTCACCAGAAGAAACTGCTTGTGATTCTTCGATCCATGATATCATGAACTGCACCTTCCATATCTGATTCAGGTATGGTTTTTACTCCGTGCGGTTTAGCGTGAGTAACAGCCAAGTCAACTGTAACTTCACAGATGACTTCTGAGTCTGGTTTGATGATTCCTCATCATACTTGAAATATGCCTTGAAAATCAATGAAACTGTCATCCTGCCGGGTTGAAGCTCCATCATCTGATATCTCTGATTTTTCAATTACAGATGTTTGCTGGGTGTTTATATCAAACTCAAAGTCGCTCGATACGTTCTAGTAGGAAAAATGAAGTTACCTAGCTGATATCTGCATATATATGTATACATGCGCACGCTTTCTTTCTATCTTTCACACACACACACACACACACACACACACACACACACACACACACACACACACACACACACCACATTCCATGTTATCTATACTAAATTTAGGTTTACCTCATCGCCTACATGATCAAATCTATCAGTTTCTACTCTTTCTTGTATGCCAAAGTTTGCAGATTTTTGATAAGGCTGACCTCTGGTAATTCTGCCAGGAGCGCTTCACTTTCCATTAAAAATCATATAATGAAGTTCAGATATTGCTAAAAACTAGAAAAAGGTTTTAAAGTCTTGTTCTCACTGTAAGTAGACAACAACTAGATGATCCAAATTTATTCAACTATACATAGTGGTTGTATTCACTACAAAACACTAGATAGTCTAGATAGTGTTTTTGATGTCTCACCAGCATGTGAGTCACGATTCCTAGATGACTCTGTAATAACTACACGAGGAATAAGAATCTTTGGAGAGCAGCTGCCATTGATGATGCAAGTGGTATCCAATTTACGAACAATGATGATAAAATAAAGCAAAGATATACCAACACAATGCTGTCGAAAGAGGAAGTTTTCATATGAAGACAGCAGTATATGAATAGAAAAATTAGAAGCATATACATCTATATAGCAGCAAGGCTTTCACCTGTAAGAGTGTCAAGGTTCCCAAACAAAATAGTAGAGAGCAATACTCTAGATGCAAACCGTGCAATGTTAGTGAAGCAAGTATCACATGACTTTGAAAAGAAGTTGATTCAGTTAGCTCACCTTCAGCATAAGACAGAATAATTATCTGTTCGCATCTAGCTGCAAATCCACTCGTAACCATGCTACTATGGCGTGAACACAGCCAGTAGTGTGGGCAGACAGTACGGTCAACGAAACCGGAAGAGATCGGACAATAACGTAATTACCAGCAAGAAAGAACAGACAAAAGCATACATTTGCTGCAGCGTTGTCCACTCACCCGCTGTTGATTGTGACTGCTCAACGTCATCTGGCTTCAAATGTCCCACTCAACCCTAGGCGCTCGTATATCTTGATCGCGTATACCCTGGGTACCAGCTTGCAGCCACGGCAGCTATAGTACAAGAGCTCTTCTCCCGTTAAGTTAGTCGTCAACTTGACTAGTTTTTCGAACACTTGCTTACTTAATTATGATAGTGGTCTCTTTAACTTATAATTGATCTTTCATCCACATTGATTTTCATGTTGTGGTCTTACAATGAATGAACATTAATGTGTGTTCTGAACCCTAGAATTATAGTACCACTGTCTATCATATTCATTAAAGCTCAATCTTCACGTATAGACTATCTGCATAAAACTTACATACACTGTAGTAGTTACAATAGCAATCAAAACAAACTCAACCTAAGGCAATCAATAGCTATGAAATGTTTTTGCTGAGGCCAACCAGTCAGTATGATCGCTTATAACTATTGACAAATACTCAAAAGGGATTATAGTGCACTTGCAAATACTCTACTTAGTGCTCCAACAATTGAGATTCTTATAGGCTGTCACCACTTTCCAGCATTCTGCTGTCCAGGTTTTGTACTTGCTGTCAGTGAATGCTGACGCTTTCCAGTACATTGATTTTGCTTTCTGATAGGTAGCGTGTATCGATCTCGTGCTACGTTAGCTTTGATTTCAATGAAACAGAGTTTAGGGGACGTCCACTATAAGACTTTGATTTTCCTTTAGGTTCGTATTTTCTTCTACCAGATGCTGTTTTGAATCTCTGACATAAGATTTGACGATGTAACGATAGGTTGGAGGTAGTGGTCGAGTACTCTGCTCAGTCTTGCGGTTAGGCTACTGTGTCCTGCAATGATGGGTCGTAGTGTTGCCGGTGTCTTATGAACTTTTCTTAGTCCGTAAAATTCCGCTGTTTTGACTGTGTCGAACTGTTGTAGGAGAAATTTGTGTGTGTTTCTGTCCATGACTCGGTTCGCGTATGCGTCGAATGAAAGTTCTTGAATGGTATAGTAGGTTTCCCATCGATGGTCATCTTTTGTCTCTTCATAAGTCTTCTTGTCGGTTAATAGATCTGCACAGTCTCTAATGTATGTCTTCTTATCTTCAATTACGGTACATGACCCTTTGTCCGCTCTCTTTATGATGATCTCTTCTCTCTGTTGTAGTTGTTTGAGAGTCTGTCTCAATTCTGGTGTTAAGTTATCGGTAGTGTGTCGTCTCGGTATTAATAGCAGGTCTCGTTTCGTCAGTTCTAAGTATTGGTCGAGATCAGGTATTCTGTTGCCATGGTCTGTCGGGGGTGTCCAGTCGCTCTTGATTCTAAATTTGTTTTGTTGGTGGTCGTTAGTTCTAAAGTATTCTTTCAGTCTCATGGTTCTCTCGTATCTATCGAAGTCATTGATGATTGTGTTTTTTCTGTGGTATGTAGTTGATGGAACAAATGTTAGTCCGAGGCTCAGGATGGTGATTTCATTGTCTGTGAGATGGTGTGTCGATCTGTTGATTATGTATTTCTTCTTGGCTGCCATGTTTCTTCTGTGTGTTCTCCCAGGTTTGTGTGTGTTGGTTGATTTGTAGCGTTTTTGTTTATATTGTAGGGATTGTGCAGTGATCGTGGCCTCATCGTATGGTTAGGTTGTTGGTGGGGCGTCGGACTGTGCCGGTGTCGCCAGTGAGGGGAAGGCATCAACAGCAAGAATTTTGCGCATTCAAGATGGCAGACGACGACGTCTTCGTCGCTACCGTAATGCTATAGTAGCATACCAAACTGTTGTTTCGTCCCTAATGCCAAGAATGCTAGCCTTAACGCGGTTACCTCGCGGAGTTTGGATGAAATCAAGGTCTGAAGAGTGGTGGCTTTGCCTGTAATCAGTTCTCAGCTCAAGAGTGGAAAGCAAACTTCCGTCTTTCCAGAGCCACCTTTGTCATTTTGTGCAACGAATTACGGCCGTACATCTCACGAAGAAACACTACATTCAGAGAAGCTATTTCGGTTACGAAAAGAGTTGCGGCTTGCCTGTGGAGACTTGCTGGAAATTTTGAGTACAGAACTATTTCTCATTTATTTGGGATAGGCCGCTCTACTGCATGCATGATCACTAATGATGTCTGTGAAGCTCTTGTCCGACATTTCCTCAACCGGTACATTTAGAATGCCAACTGGTGATCGTCTTAAGAGAGTTATTGCTAGATTTGAAAGTCGGCAGGGATTTCCCCAAGTTGGTGGAGCTATTGATGGCACACACATACCTATAAAAGCTCCAGTCATTCACCCTGATGAATACTATAATCGAAAATGTTTTCATTCAGTTGTATTGCAAGCTGTCGTGGACTCCTTTCTTCTATTCACAGATATTTATGTTGGGTGGCCAGGAAGAGTTCATGATGCTAGAGTGTTTGCAAACAGGACATTGCATGAGAGAGCACAAGTCTTGGGATCTCCATTTCCAGATGGAAGGTCTACCAATATCAATGGCATTATGGTACCTGTTGTGCTGTTAGGTGATTCTGCGTATCCCCTTCTACCCTGGCTTATCAAACCTTTTCCTGATAGTGGAGACAGGGATAGGCAAATGTTTAACTATAGACTAAGCAGCACTAGAATCGAAGTAGAAAGAGCTTTCGGTTTGCTTAAAGGACGGTTTCGAATACTAAATAAGCAACAGGATACACAAGTAAAGAACATTTGTAATATGGTGGCAGCTTGTTGCATCCTGCATAACTACTGTTGCATGATGATGATCCTGAAGAAAACTGGATGACAGATGATGGCAATGGTAGTGACGACGGTGATGATTCTGCCAACCCCAACAGACCAGAAGCAGGAAGCACTTTTAGAGATTCATTGTTACAACACCTTATTGACAATAACTAGGCATTTAATTGCAAGAACTAGCTGTACTAAAGTCTTCATTAACCAGTAAATGCAGCAACTAAACTGAACATTATTAATTACTATTAATTAAAGCTAAGCATCTTTAGCTAGCAACTTTGCTGATTTGTCCTTAGTAATAATTTCAGAGTGATATGCCAGTTACTGTTTATGCCTTCAACTTGCTCATCTAACTTACATTTTATCTTAATGTGACTGGGGCTGTCAACGCTACTGATCTTTCAGTAACTTGAGAGCTTCAAGAAAAAATGTTTGCTGTCTTTCTGGACTGTCACGTTCATATGCCTTTCCATCAGTTCAATGAACCTGTCTCCCATACTTTCAATCTTGTTCTCTATGTCAGAAACAATGCCAACAATAGCGTTTTAGTTAGTTTTTGACTTTTAGATTGTCTTTTACGTTTAGTCTTGGTAGATTTTCTGCTACTTCCTGATGACATTTCTTCAGTCTGGATATCTGTGTCTGATAAGTCTTGCATCTGACAAAGATTCGAGTATGGTGACTCTGACCTAGAACTGACAACTGAAACTTCATCCACTGAGTGGCTTTCAATAACATGATGGGGCTCAACAGAGGAGTTATCAGCCAGCACTTGATCTAGAAGATCAAAATATGGAAATGTATCAGTAATGTTCACTTCTCCTGTACGATTCATTTGTTCTTTTATCTTTTTATACTTTTTTCAAGCAGGCTTTCTCTCTCCATGCATTGCTCAGCTGTTCTAGAAAAGCCAATTTCACTAAGTTTTTTGATATTTTTCCCAAACAGGTTTTTATTCCTGGCCTTCTTAGCAACTGATAGGTCTCACCATCAGCCCATATCTCCAGCAGAACCTTTGTCTCTTGTTCCGTAAAAGGAGGAGACTTTTTCGCATGATCCTTTACTTTCTTTTTGCCGCCAAACCAGTGCTGTGATGTTCTCTTTCTGCAGTTGGACCAGAAGAACCTCTAGCTTGACAAACGGAAGGACTGTCTACTGCTCTACTACTAGTAGCATGTGGCCAAGAAGGAAGACAAATCAGAGGCTGGCCAGTTGTCTGGTTAGTGCAACTAGTACTACTAGTGGCTACTGTGTGTGCAGAACTGCTGGATCCACTTGGTAAAATCAATGGCAGACCCGATGGTCTCCACAAAATGGGCTGGCCAAGATTGGTGCTATCCGGTTGCATAAGTGGCATGGGCATGGGGATACTCCACCGTGGAGGTGGGGAGCACTGACCAAGTGACGCCAAGCCTACAGAAACTATAGTATATAGGTTGTTAGTGCTTCAACTTCTATGATTATTGGTTTTTAGCACACCTGGTAAGTTTGGGTAGTACGGTGGAAGTTTCTTTCCGTCAGACGCCATGTACATGTGCAGATTCTCACTAACCAGTGCAAGATGGATGTAGCGTGCTAGGTGTTTACATAGCTAGACTTTGGTGCTAAACCAGAGACTCAAACCTAGTGCAATGTGAACACAGGTTTGTACACCATTGTTAGTTTACGCTAATAGATCTATTCGTGTTACCCAAATACAACAGACCAAACCATGATTTGCAAACCATAGTGTGAACACACCTAATGAAAAAAAACTAAAAAATTATCAACATTCCAATCACATAATTAAAATTCCATCACCGCATGAAACATTACGGCAAAGCCCTTTCATCGCCCCTAAACTGTTTTGTGAGTCCAGACTGCTGGTCGAACTCCCAGACGCACGTTGGCTGGTACGCCAACCGTTCTCGACATCGAGTTCCACAGCCCTTGCTAACTGTGCGTCGAGTTGACGTCGCTGCTCCGCACGTAGTGCTTGGGCGCTAGCGGCACCAGACCTGCGACTGATCAGTCTTCCGCGACTTCCGGTAGCAACAGCGACACCGGAAGTTGAACGGGTGGTGGTTTCCTCTGACTTCTCGTCTCCCTCGATCGTATCCATCTCTGTATCATCCCTCTCCTCCACCAAAAACTCTTCATCGTCGTTGCTAGGCCGACGGCGACGGGCCGAAGAACCTTTAACACAACACTGTTTGTTCCCACGCAAAAGCGTGTCGCATTTGAATGTTTCACCTCGGACGGCGGTAGATGGCCCTGGGGCATCATCATCAGATGTCGCCTGCACTGACCAAGTCAGTTCCAGGAGCCTAGCGTCAGTAGAAGGTCTTGCCTAGTATCGCGGCAAGACCTTCGAGAAGACATTCTCGAGACAAAATGGAGACTAGTCATATCGGTTTTCGACTGGTCTATTGTGCATAGCAGCAAAGCGTCTCTGATTGGACCATTAGAACAAAGGGATTAGGCCACACCTTCCCTAACGGTTGGGGTATATAAGGACCTGTTTTGGCCTTCCTCCATTAGTCGTGCGCATCTGCGTACGGTAGTCTCCACGTGGTAGGTGTCATACAACTGGAGTTGTGGTCCACCAGGGGAATACCCACCAATAACCCACACAGGTAAAACAGTATATGTAATCATGTAGTAGATTTCAGATTGGATTCTTGGGTTCTTAGAAATCACACCCATGAGGTATGCATGAAACAGATCCTATAATCACACCCTATATGATTCAGGAGAAGGTCAGAGGTAGTCCTATAATCACATATCTGATTGATAAGTAGATTGAACGCGGTCATGTAAGCACAGTGAATGAACATAGGCTAAAACACAATGTTAACGTTGTTTTTTGCTATACGTAGTGCAGCTATTACAAATAAAACAACAATTAATTAATTAGTAATTAGTTATAATTAATAATTAATTAGTTATAACTAATATATTATCTATTACTCGTAAGTGTCATTATCTTGTGTCTCTAATATTACTCTCCTCTGCAAAATGCTTTGGCTTGGCTCTTCTAAATGAGAGTAATTTTCTGTGCATGTGTCCTCAACAAAGTCCTTACATGTCAATTCTTGCAGAACCTTTGTGCGCTGATCTCTTTCCCTGCAGCTGGATTCTTTCAATACAAGGTTCGTCTTTTGCTCCTTACATGTACAGGCGTCAATTCTGTCAAACCTATAAAAAGTAATTCTGCTATTACTCCATTGGTACAGATACAAAAGACCAAACTGATGGAATGCACTGGCTAGTCTCGCCATATACTGAGGATTTTGCATACTCTCATATCTTGACACAAATTTTATGCCTTCTTGAAACTGCGGATGTTTACTGTCAAGTTTTGCACTAATTCTGTCCATTGCTGCTTGCAATCTTTTTTTCGAGGTTGTAAGAGATATGTCTACCAACTGGTCGGAAGTCTTCAGCTTTTCTTCGGCATTGGCATCTTCAAACTCTGTCGTTACATGTTCCAAGATGCATGTCAACTTCATAAAATTTCTCCTCATCTTCCTTTAGACGACGAGTACTTTGGACTTTGTCAGTTGCATTCCCAAGGCATTCGATTGTATTCTGTTGCACTCTTGTGGCACCTTTGCCTAAAGACTTTTCTGAGACAAAATAGTCAAGTCTGTTGTTTGACACAGCTAGCAGTTTTCGTTGGTGCTAATGTTCCATAGAACTTGTAATAAAGCTAAACATTTCAATGACATTTTATGCTTTAATCCTTACGAAGAAGACTTGCTCCTTAATAATCTTGCTGCCAGCTTCAGCATGATTGTTTGTGTTGTTTCCACGAATCAGAAGAGTATTTCTAAAACAGGTAGCCTATTCGATTCTTTTTGGACACTTTGGCATAAGTTTATTGAAACGATGAAAGTGACTGTGGATTCTGTGTGGTGGTTGCTCTGAGTGCAATGGAATTCCGATTTGAAGTTTTTCATTTCTTATGGCAGTCCTGTTGCTCTATAACCTGAAACAAGATGTTCAGGGTGCATACTTTCAGCTCAAAGTTGGGCGATAAGGGAGGGAAATACCTGCTTGGTGACAGTTGCATCACATACACTTGATTTATAGTCTTTTAAAATTTCCCAAGCCCATTTTACAGCTGCAAATACACTTACATGCAGTGGTTGGAGGATATGGGTAGTATGAGGTAGCAAACAATACAATGTTACCTTTTCCTTTCTGGCTTTGGTAACAACGTCTATTCCGGCTGAGTATTTGTATGTATAGTAAGCAGCACAGGCCCTTTGTTTATGTATATTTGTCGTAATTGTACCGTATTTCTGCGCTTTAAACGGCATGCCGGTTTATAACGGGGTCTAGCAAGTGCCGGTATACCCCGGGGCATATCGGCATGCCGGTGTCTAGAGGGGTAAAATTACAAACATCCTTCACCAATTGTTGAAATGGAAAGTTGCAGAGCTTTGTGTGGATAAACAGACATACTTAACATTAACACTAATACAGAAAGAGAAGCATGCACTCCCTACTGTAACGTACTACAGACAGTCTTTGTCATCGTCTTCACTTTCTTGGGAAGAGCATTCATCGTCGGAAATGCCGGTGTGCTCTTCTGTTGCCACTGATGGCAGAGCTTCATCCAGTGGTGGAAGGTCATTAAATATACTTGCGAGTCTGCAGTGGTAGTTACCAGCATCTCCTTGATTTCTGAGAATGCCACAGTTGACGAAGGACATTCTGATGATGACTTCGGATATCTCCTTCCAAGATTGAGATACCCAATTGACTATCATCTCATAAGAAGCAGATTTTCTCTTCCCAGTTTTGGTGTAATGAGCTTCACCATCAGCTAGCCATTGTATCCATTTATCCTTCATTAGACCTTTGAAAGGTTTATTCCAAGAAACGTCCGCTGGCTGTAAGAGTGGTGTCATTCCTCCTGGAATGACTGCCGCATCCGTAGAGTAATGCTGATGGAATGAAGATAGGACAGTCTTCTTGACATGACTTGTTGCGCTGTCATAAACTATGAGAGATTTAGGTTTAAACATACCCTGAGGCCGTTTGCTCCATACCCCTCTTTTCCAGGTATTCATTAATTCAGACGTCATTGACCCTTTCGTAGCGACTTGAACAACATCTTTTGGAAATTTTCCCTTTGGTATGTTCTTCAAGTTTCTGAAGATCACCATAGAGGGAAGCTTTGTCCCATCTGCCATAGCTGAAAGCACCACTGTATACCGTACCTTTTCTTTGCCGGTAGTGTTCGCCTTCACTGACTTCACACCTCGAGTGTCGTAGGTCCTTGAACTCGGTAGGTCAAAGTAGAGGGGTGTCTCACCCATCCCGCCAATTGCTTTCAGGGGATATTGATATTCGGCATACTTTCCATCCAAGAAAGCAAAGAACTCCTCTGCTAGCTGCTTGGCATTACTAGGAACTTTTGACCCTGCGAAGTTACAGCCCTTGAAGTTAGGTTATGGCGCTTACAAAATCTGTCCAGCCAGCCGTTGAAAAAAATGGAAGTCAACGCCTTCTTCGTCCTCAGACATATCGTCATAGAGCTTTCGAGCTTGTAGCTTGATACATCTCCCACTGACAGTTATGCCCTCAGCATGTCTTTTGTCTACCCACGACGACAACTCCGTTTCTAGTTCAGGATACCAAGCTCTTCTCTTGGCTCCATCTGATCCAGCCATTGCGGAGGATCTTCTCCTCTTTCTTGTCGAAATCTGCTTGTCATTCTTCATTGCTTCGATCTGATTCTCAGCCTTCGACCAGTCTTGCACGCAACTTCTCGGTACTCCGCATTCCCGAGCTGTTCCCGCCACATTTCCACCCAGCTCTGCCAACCTCAACAACACTTCCATCTTCTTCTGAATCGTGTACGATTTTCTTCCTTTCTTGGAAGAGCAGGATGTCGTCGACTGGACGTCGTCCGCCATCAGCAGGCATGCGCACTAGCATTACGTGGTCGCGCACTCGAGACCTGAGTCCAAGGCTACCCCACTCTATATCGGCATACCTCACTGTATACCGGCATGCCGGTTTAGGGTACCAGAAAGGGTTGACACTGTTCTTGGTAAACCCCGGTTTTACCGGCATGCCGTTTAAAGCGCGGAAATACGGTAATTTCTTTGTTTGTATTAATATTTCATAACTTAATTGCCATTTAGACTTGTAGTAACTCTTCACTAAGCAACACCATTGCAAGTGGGAACTTTCAGTGGCTAATTGTCACGTGTTTTTGACTTACAGTAATTAAACGACAACATCAAGAGCAACTAAACGTTATGCCAGCAAATTAGCTAAAGTCTGTACGCAACAGACAGTAATGAATTTTATTAATTAATTTGAGTCATTGGACTGATCAGATTGCTCAAGCTTGTTACGAAGATGGCTTTCTAGTAGGAATATGACGACTGTGGATATGACGCTCTCCAGATGTTCCTATAGGCCATGCATTGATGGTAGGATCGGGTCAAATTGCTGAAGCTCAGGACCATCACAGAATATTTTCATCAGGTTGTCTAGTGTGCTCTGTTGCAATCTGCAACGCCGATTTAACTTTATTAATTTCATGCCTGAAGACTGACACTCGCATTCAGCGGTGCTGGGACTAATGGTGAGCATAGCATAATGACAACAAGATGAAGGGTATTGCACAGGTCTGGATTCTCGTACTCCGCTTTCAACAAATCGGTGTACACCAGCAGTAGAGGTGAAGTTCTAAGAGGTACTAGATAGCGTTTTGATTTGCCCCATTGGCTATGTATCCCTTTTACACTGCAGCCACCCTTATTTAAAGCTGAACGGAAAGCTTCAACTAGAGTACTGATAGCATGGTGACCAAATGTCTTCAGCTCACCCTCATTGTATGGCCACGTTTTAAAGTTGAATACCATGAAATTGTCAGCAGTGCTTCTCTAAAGCAGGCAAACCGGTCTCTAATATATGCTATTCCACCTTCAACTAGTTCTGCATTTGGCATCACTATCCCAGTCTCTGCTACTCGTGTTTGTGCTGTGGCCTCATGTCATTCGTCGGCCCCGGAGTCGCATTTTATCAAATTGGTTTCCGTGTGCATCTAACTTCTCATTGAACGATTTTCGGTATTCTCCACCCTGTTCAATTAGATCAGCAAGCTCATCAATGCAATCGTCGATGGCAGTTGGAATTTCCAGTATCGTTAGTTTGTCTCGCTGAAATTCTTGGTACATTTGTGATGACGCTTCGAAGGTCCAGCATAGCATGGCGCCAAAAAACAAAACGACAACTCGCTACTTTTATCCAGGAGGCCTCTTGCTCTGGACTTCTCTTCATTGCTGTTGCCAGAACCAACAGCCATGTGCTCCAGGTGCGTAACCAAAGATGAAAAATTATGCAGAATTGTTTTAAGAGCTCGCTCTTTGGTAACAATCCATCGGATTTGCTTGATGTCGGAGAATGATTTGAGATCTTCAAAGAGTGTATTTGCGACTCGTTGCAGCTCTCGTCGCCGTTCAGGGGAATAGTTGCCTCAAACTCATGGAGATAAGGCAATTCCCGAACGGCGTCTTGAACAGCTAGGTCAAGTTTGTGTGCAACACAGTGCACTATTGTTGCACATGGATGGTCTCTGGTCAGCTTTGCCTTAACACCATTGCGAGCCCCCATCATGACTGCGGCACCATCGAAATTGCCACAAACAATATTTAGAGCACATGAAAATTCATCACTAACTGTACTGATAACATATTTTACGCCTTTCTGCGAAGCTGAATACACTCCGTCGGCATTTTCGTGTTCAAGGTCTAACAATGCAGCCAACTTCATGACTGGCTGACAGCTGGGAAAGTCAAAGTAGCGCACTATGATGATCTCTTGCTCTACCACCGTCAAATCAGTCGATCCATCACATATTACTGGAACGTAGCGACGTTGAATTAGTGCATGAGCAGTCTTCAGCCTTACCTCATCAGCAGCATACTTGATAAAATTGGCGGCAGCTTTTTCATGCAAGTAATTTTTACCCAAATGAACACTGATAAGAAGTTGTAGCTCGCATATATTCATAATCTCGAAAGGTTTACATCTTTTGGCAACAGCATATGCTGTGCGGAAAAATGACTTATAGCGTTGTTCTTCTCCTTCAAGAACACTTGACCCAATTGCTGTAGTTTCAGTCTCCACTGGCACCGTTTGAAGGCTCACTTTCTCAGCGTGGACACACGCTACATGTTGTTTTGAAACTCTGCTTAATGGGGTATTAACCGATTTAAGCTTAAGTGAGAAATTGATGATGGCTAAATACATTTTATAGCAGACTGTATGTAGCAGACACTAGATACAATTAAGGGCATAGCTCATTACACTTTGGGGAGAATACAAAAGCACTTTTTATTGTTCAAAAAATCTGCAACTAACTGATGGTTATCCATAATCACAGTTGAGAAACGTACGTAACAGCACACACGTCTTGTTTCAGAAATAGTGTCTACATAACTATGTAAGAATTAAAAACAAAGTGATTGATGGCAACATCAATAATAATGTAACAGTACTGCTGGCTATGTCAAATATGAATTAAGTAAATCTTACGTTGACCTGCTTTCTTAATTGTTTACCACGTTATTCAATGCCTCTGTTATGACTTGCTACAACTTACCAGCATTCTTGCAGCGTTTCTCTATACTAAATTTTCTCAAAGAGTGAGGCCTCTTGCCTTGATTTTTATTGGGCTTTCATTGTGTAATAATTTCGATTACGTAGCGGCTTTGTGTAATGTTTGCTTTGGACTAGAGGGGCTTAGAACTACAGGACGTTCTGCTGCGGTTTTGTTTCTCTTGGATCCATGCTGCCGTCTTCCAGCTGAGGTGACTTGCACTGGAATTCGTTTCCCTGTTTGAATGAAGACACCATGGCGGCGTAGAGAATAACCGCCAAATATCCATCCAAACTGATGTAGTGCACTAGACAGTCTGGAAATATATCTGCAGCCTTGGAGACTTTCATTTCGCATGAAAAATTTTCTCACACCATCTCTAAACTGCTGATCTTCAGAATCCAATTTTTCAGTCATTTGCTCTGAATTGGGATTTCACTTCTTGAGATGCTGATGCTGATGCTGATGAGTTTGTTGTAGATTGCACTTCAGGTTGGTGTCCTGATTGTTTGTATGCAGCAGAAATATTGCTCTTAATCTGGTTAAACCGTGTGAGTCGGACAGATTTCATTCAGTGTATATTAGCGTTGTCGTAAGTTTCTTGATGAAGAAAACCGTAGAAATTGATGTTAGATTTGGCTTTTTCACCTATTGCCAATTTAGCAATTCGGTGCCTAGCTGATGCATTTAGTGACGGGAAGCAGTTAACGCTATGTATCTTGTACTTGGACACAACCGCTGTCTGATGGGCACATGCAGAGCCATTTTTCCCTCTTGCAGCTGCACGTTCCAATGTCCATGTCCACAATATAACTGCCATCATCAAACCCAGTTAAGCGCGCTTTTGACATGGAAGATGCTATTCCCAAGACTTTCGATAGTACTATGTTGAACTGTCTCAGCACCCTGACCGAGATATTGTAGTGGCAACAAAGTGATCCATTCTACTGTTTGAGACATTGAGTAACTTTCTCTGATAATATAGTTTCATTGACTCTGTAATAAAGGCAACCATATCGTTTTCAGTCTTGATGGATGCTTTGGCGTAGTTATTGGTGTGGTTACCGCTAGATATATCAGCATGCCTGTAGAAAAATAGCCCATTCACTCATTCTTGGCCAGAATGACTTCATGGGTTGAAGTTCATGGCTGGAACTGTAGTCGAGATGCTGCAATCGGTTTGTCAGTTTGAAGTGTGTCTTGATGTCCAATATACCGTTAGTGGCATCGAGCGGGCACCTTGTAGGCGTGTACGTTTAGGAAGACGGCTTCGGTGTTGCTTCGTTCGTGTGTGAACTTGATTGTCGGGTGTATGTGATTGAGTCTGGTCATCATGGCGTCGAGTTGTTGGTCGGTTCCTTCCCACACGACGAAGATGGCGTTGATGAATTTCTTTCAGAGGCGGGGTTTGATCGGTTCATTTTTGACGAACCGTTCTTCGAGTTTCGCCATGAAGGGATTTGCTAGTGTGTTGCGACTCACGTGCCCATGGCTACGCCGAAGAGTTGTCTGTAGATATGGCCGTCGAAGGCGAAGACATTGTCTCTGAGTATGTGGCGTAGTAGTGTCTTTGTCATGTAGGCGAGGTTCCGGTCCCAGCCGTAGTGTTTGAGTAGCATATTGGTGCAGTTCTGTATGGTCTATAACGACGTGACGTCGGTTATCACGAGTGTGGCATCTTTTGCGAAGTGGTTTTTTTCGAGTAGGCTGATGAAATCGCTCGAGTCCCGTATGTAACTGTTTTGTAGGAGTACGATGGGTATGAAGAGGTGATCGACGTACTGTGAGATGGCCCTGTGGGTCCGGAGCTTCCCGATACTATCGGCCGGTAGGCCACTGGATTTTGTGTATTTTGCTCAGGAAGTAGAGTTGTTGTGTTCTGACTTCGCTCGGTATTTTGGTCAGTGCCCGTAGTGTTTCGCGGTCGATGAGACCGTGGCGACTTATGTTTGTGATGGACTTATTGATCTGTTTTGTGATCCCCGATGTGGGGTCGGTTTCGAGGCGTTCGCACGTAGCGCTACCGCCTTCGTGTTCGCAATACCAGCAATGGCGGTAGACGCAGAGCCGCGTAAAGAGCCTTTCAAGTACGTAACCTTGACAACGTTCAGTAAATCCTGGGTATGAATAGTAGAGTCGAACATATCCTAGAATTCGAACCACTTAACCACATCCTCATTGAATGTCGGCAAGGTGAGCTTAGGAAGGCTGGCACTTATAGACGCAGAGGTGTGATTTTGGGAAGATGGTAAAGCCGCAAGAGGAAGTGTCTCTTGAGACGGTTGTGGAATAAGCGTCGGAAGACTTTAGTCTTGCGTCGTTGGATAGTCGAGATCCGAGTTGCAAAGCGGGCGAGAGCATCATTAGAATCAAGAAAGACATGAATCAACCCATCCTCTCCATTACAAGCACGATCGTATTCATTTCCCAGTTTAGAAAGTCTAACACTACTAGTAGATGTGCACCTATCATACTTGCGCGCGCGCGCGCGCGCACACACACACACACACACACACACACACACACACACACACACACACACACACACACACACACACACACACACACACACACACACACACACACACACACACACACTTGACCTTTTGAGCTGTCCATCCTCAATGGATGATAACAGTGTCTCTATGGACAAGATGACAAAGGAGGTACAATAAAACTTAAAAACTTATGACGAGCTACGGATGTGCTCGCAAAAACCAGAATGTCTTGTGAGATCTCCTTTCCTCCAAAAAGATCTTCTACACTGACAATGAAACTGGTAGTGCTTCTCAGTTGATGGACGTTCTTCTCCAGATGTCGAACTACTTGTTCTGTCTGTTTATTTGAGATTTCCACATAGTCCTTTCCTGTAATAGTGTATACCAATCTTTTTCTGGTATACCACGGAGGTTCATGTCACAGGAATCTGTATCGCGCCATCTTTTCTTTGCACCATGACAAGGTCGTTTTGAAGCTAACTCCCCAAACAGCATCTGTTTAGGGAGTCGTTTATTGTCCATTCGGGCGACATGACCAAGCCAACGGAGCTGATGGTTTTTTAAAACATCTGACATTAATTCTTCCATGCCAAAGTCTTTTGCTAATTCCCTGGATGGAATTCTATCTTCCCATTGCTGATATTTGGTAATTCCCATGATGGAGCGAACACACTAATTGTGAAAAGTCTGTAGGTGTCTCAGGTTATCAGATTTGACTGTCCAGGTCTCTGACCCATACAGCAAAATTTCCAGGACCATCGCTTTATACACTGACCTCTTTGTATCGGTAGACCAGTGCTTATTGCGAAAGGTTGAATTTCGTAAACACCCAAAAGGCTTAGCTGCTATAACAATTTGACTGGAAATTTCCTCTCTAATTTCACAATCGGTGGCCGCAAACTTTCCAATCTCAGCTTTCGTTGCTTTGTCAAATGGTGCCGCTCGTGAGACTTTCGTTGCTTCGTCAAATGGTGCCGCTCGTGAGACTTTCGTTTCCGTCCACTTTTTTGTAGACCGATGTTCTCCCTGTGTACGGCTGCTACAGAAGTTGCTGGAGCAACTTCTGTGCTGTCTACAGGCTTGAACCAATGGGTAAGCGACATTACTGGTCTTACGCAGTACGCTGCTGTTCGAAAAGGCGTATGTAAAGCACGCGTGCGCAAAGTAAGAATTGCTTAACGTAATTTATTTTAACGATGAGAACTTGTTCGTTATATTCGTTAACATTAAATGATCGCTATACTTTCTGGATTTACAGTAAGCTAGAAACTGTACGTATGCACTAGCTAACATACAGACAATGTAACTTACTGAGGGGCCGTTACCTGCAGACCAGACAAATATATCTAGCTATGGACTGTAGATGGATATATAAATTTCTTCAATCACAGTACAGTACATCTTCACATACAGACAACACGCATGCAAAAACAGAGCGACTAGCCCCTGTCAAATAGAGCATGGAAAACCATGGTATTTCCATGGAATTTTCATGGTACTTTTACCATGGAAACACAGGCTTTCCATGGAAAACATGTGAGAAACATTCCATGGAAAGCATGTTAAAATACCATGATTTTCCATGGTTTTCCATGGTATCATGGGTTCATGGAAACCATGGTTTCCATGATCATGTGAGCATTAATTAAATTCCCAGGTCATGCAAAGAGAGGGCCTGGCGTCAAAATTCTTGTGGGTTTTTCTGCCTCGAACGCTGCATTTTGTCAATTCTTCCTTACTAAAAAGCTTGACTGCCAGGTCTCTGACAGCAATTGAAGGTTTCTGGGCTTCTTTAGTTGTGGCTTTTAGAGTTGCTTAATAACGCATCAAACGTTCAGTAAAGTGTTGGAATTAAAATTAGCACTAGGAACTGTCCTACTCATGCTGTGGCCATTTGTGTCTTCGGAGTTGTCCTAAAATTAAAAAAACAAGCAATCATTGTTACTAAGTGACTATTTAATCAACAATACATGAGCTATTATAACTTACATGATCACTGTCGCCTTCATATTCATAAGTTCTTAATTTTGAATTCAACTTCGAAACTTCCTGTAAAATCAAAATATACCAATAATACAAGATAACAAACTAAAAGAAACATTCTCCAAAATTACGTATGTCCAAGTAAAGTCTAGCAATCAATTTAACAACAACAATCAAAACCCTTCCAAGTGCAATTGCATACAGTTGACCCTCAATTATCCGACCTCCTTTGGTCAAACTCAGAAGACAAAAGATGAAAGAACAAAAACAAGCAAAGTGTCTGAGCTTTAATTACACCTTGAAATTTAAGTCCCCATTAAAGCTATTTTCCGGAAATATGACTTGAGAAGCTCTGAAACATGTATACTACAAACAAACCTAGTAATGGCATGCAATGCTGGCACATACAATAGACGTAATTCTTCCATCAAGTTACAGGATTTTAAGCACGAGCAAAAAAGAAACAGTTCTAGTACACAAAACCAGCTACTTTTTTTTACTAATAGTCAATAATAGTCAGTAATGTCTACGGCATGTGTACCCTTTTAGAGCTGCACTACACCTTTTGCAGCATCACTGCCACATGATGGTATCCTATTTTCATCAGCACAAAGATCAAATATGCAAGGATCAAATAACAAAAAATGTATTGCAATCGAACAAAAATCATTCATACATACATATGTCATGATATACACACGTATGCATAAGGTAGATGACAGTAATACATAAAAACCCTGTATTGTTCAAAGAGGAACTGCTGTGACTACAAAGTGATGATGCCAACCTTCAATTAAAGCAAAGGCACATTTAAAACGGCTGTGTAGCATCACTCAGTTATTATACTCAAGTATCTAATATTGTAGAATAACACTCTTTCATAGTTTACTGTAAATAGTTAGATAATTTACTCAAACAATTACACACACTTTACCTACAGAATGTATGAGCAACATACATTTATGGCATTCCTACAGATCGCTTCCCTGAGGTTTGCAATGTCAGAGTACAACTGGAGACTATAAGGTCACAGTCAAGCGAAAACTGTATAATAGCAGGCAGTCATCAAGACCAACTGTTATGGCTGACAGAATATGATTGTGTCTCCATGTGTACCTCCCTTGCTGTAGCTATAATGGGCAAACATTCAGAACATGTCAGTGTCTGTACCGTGAACACAGCAAAAGAAAGTTTGTCACAGAGTTAGATTCCAACATGAATAGATCTGTATGCATCATTCTGTGAAGCACCATACATGATTATGATGATGATGATGATGATGATGATGATGATGATGATGATGATGATGATGATGATGATGATGATGATGATGATGATGATGATGATGATGATGATGATGATGATGACGATGATGATGATGATATCATAATGATGACAGCGACGAGTTAATCATTGACTTCTACACTGTCCAAGAATCGACATGATGGTGCTACAAAGTAATCTATAGTTTGATCATCATGGTATGATTTTTTTCAGCGAGAGTCAGTTCAGAGAGAACGACAAAGTAAAGATATCGTAAGATTTTCAAATACAAATAGAGTGAAACGTTGAGTCCACACGACCAGATATCGTTGTATTGAGCAAACAAGACAAGAAAGCATGGTTTATTGAGGTCTCTATCCCTTATGACTCAAATGTTCAATCAAAGGACATTGCATGGGAGTACAGAAGACTCGAAGATCTACCTACTGCAGTCCAGATTGTACTGATTGTCATTAGAACAACGAACATAGTGACAAAGACTTTCTACGTTATTGTGAACGCATACCTAGATTTGAATGACATTTGATAAGAACTTGCAGACTGCTGCTATTTTAGGTACATTTTGCGTAAATAAGCCATCTAACACCATCCTGCTGTTATATTACGTTGCCCGTGTACAAATTTGAAATAAATGATGATGGTATGTCCATCGCTACAATGAAGACTGTATATCAGTTCCGTTGTGCAACATACCTATATACATTGGTTTATGATACAAATTTGCATTCCTTAGTTATCCACATTTTAACCCTCTCCTTTTATTCTCTCCTATATCAACAGTCCCTCAATAAAGGTTTTCCTACTTCCTGTCACAAGCTGGTGTCTCTACAACTGCTACTGTTGCTACAACCCTACAACGATAGTAAACTGTTACAGCTATCCTAATTACAGTTGGTCACAGCAGCGTCACCAGCTTTCCGTGGTTGAGGGGGCCAAATGTCAGAGGTCCAGGACCAAGCCCAACTACATAGAAATCAGCCATAACTGGGAGTGATTCAAACTGCTTGTCCATTGCATGTTCCTTTTAGAGCTTGTAGTGTCAAAAAGTCTACCATGTGCCAAAGTCTTGAGGGAGCTAGCTAGCAATTGCCCCCCCCCTCTCCGGACTTGTGATCTGCCCCATAACAACACCACTGAGAGTGACATATCAAATAAGAGGAGGTAGTCAGTACATTTTAGCTCCAAATGACAGACTGAATAACTAAACTTATAGTGTGAAATTATTGAGGTACAGTTTATTTGGTCAAAAGATCAATTAATTAATATGTACACATGGTCAATCATTTAGTAAATCTCTCAATGGCATTCAGTCTAGAAGATCTATAAGCTAGAAACTGTACGTATGCTCTAGCTAACATACAGACAGTGTAACTTACTGAGGGGCCGTTACCTGCAGACCAGACATATTATATATCTAGCTATAGACTGTAGATGGATATATAAATTTCTTCAATCACAGTACAGTACATATTCACATACAGACAACACGCATGCAAAAACAGAGCGACTAGCTACTCATAACTAACCTCTTTCAAGCTGTTCAGCCCTGTCACAAGACTTATCACGACTTCCTCGGCTTTTTCAAGTCGTTTCGTCAGTAGACGATCGCCAGTCACCTAAAAAATACAAAAATACATAAATTAAGCAACCTGCTAACCACTCAAACTCGATCCAAGTTGACAGGCCGATTGTTGACAGTTACAGAGACGAATAACGAGTTCATTAACGCACGTTACGTAGGTAGGAGCACATGTAAACGCCTACATTTACATACAGACTACCGTTTCTTCTAGATCTTCCTCTTGATCTGTCCACATATCATCAGAAATTGTCAGGTCTGGGCTGTTGCTGTAGTCATTGCACAGAAGGCTCGAGTCAAAACACATAGATTGTAGTCTTTAGGGCACTAACCTTTCAGGTTCACTAGGAAAACTTCTTCCCATCTGTTTTACAACAAGATCGCCTGCCGTTAGTTCAGCCCATGATTGCAGTTTCTTCTTTGACTTCTGTACGTGGTAGATCGTGATACTTTCTATTGCATGCACATTGTAACTAGATATACCACTCTATAATTACTTTCTTTGAAGGTTGATCCGTATCATCATTGGAGAATGTCTTCCGTTTTGGCTGTCGCTTTGATTGGCTTAATCTCTCAATCTCTGATCGCTTGATTTTTTTGTCAAGCTGGTCAGCTAGGTAGCTTTTGTTGCCTACAAATCCAAACATTGATTTACAAATTAGTTACACGCGCACGGTCCCACACATCCACACAAATACACACGCGCGCGCGCGATGTCACGTCACAGCCAATGGCCGCTTAGGACCCCAGTCAATGACCAGGTACTCATTTATACTCCTGAGTCGAGAGAAGCAAATGTGTGTTAGTTTCTTGCTTAAGGAAATTATGCCATAGCTCGCCATCACTGTGACTTGAACTTGCGACCCTTCAAGGTCCCGGATGTAAACACTCCATAAAATTGACTCTCTAACCAACTGAGCTATCACACACACCACACACACACACACACACACACACACACACACACACACACACACACACACACACACACACACTCACACACACACACACACACACATGCATACAAGGTAACGTAGATAAAATTTGCAATTCATTGGTATTGTCGGTATGTCACTGCTGTAGAAAATTAAAAGAGACCAAACTTCAAAATCATTTAATATGTATTTGCAATCTTTGCTTAAAGCCTAGATGGACTATGCATCTAATAATTACCAGCATATTAAATCAATTACCATAGCGATAGCCTAACAGATTTGTTTATTTCACCCTTCACAAATAGGAGAAAGATCTTTCTGCTTCTGAAGACATGAAAGCATGTGTGCCTTGCCTACCTACAGCATCTTACCAGTCACGTACCCGTAGAGTTAGGGGAACGTAAATCACTCTAAGTAATTTAAATAATATAAGTATAGTTTCACTATACAGAATTACATACTGCTGTGAACCATCAAACAGATGGTGACCATCATATTAAGCTTATACAATTCAGTTGAATGTTTCACTTGAATTGAAAACTTACTGAAGCGTGGTGTTTCTACTTGACACAATAACCCGCTCACAATGTTTGGGGAGGCTGAAGCCTCCCCCAGCCTCCCAATTCTACGCCAGTGCATGTATTATGTTTCCAATAAATATACCTTTGCTATAATATACATATATTCATTTTATTGATCGCCATCAAGTTTTCTAACTTTGAGAATAATCGCTTTGAAAACAACTAGCAAAAGTGCTATTACTTTTCAACAGACTTTTGAAAACTTGATGCAACAGTTATCAGTGTGCTTGTGGAAACACAATGTGAATATATATATATATATATATATATATATATATATATATATATATATATATATATATATATATATTATAACATACAGGCTTGGTCACACCCTAGTCACGTGACCTGACTGCATTACTATTCATAACGTTTCACGTGTCGGGTAATGACTAGCATTACATCTCAGTAGTAGCTATAATGTAGGTACACATCACTATGTTTGTATTATGCAGAGACGTAAATAGACACTACAGTAATAGATTGCAATTGCATGTGAACCTCCACTGTACTCTAGTGCTGCTGTACTTTATTCAGAATCACAGTAACATATCCTTAATTAATTATTGCAGTAGTATACGTACCATGGTTCATCGGATTCTTTCAGGATGATGTCCAGTAAGTAGATAAGCCCTACATACTAGCACTCATTCACTCTCGATTGAAAGAAGAGACTTAAAAAGATTCCTCATGCTCCTGTTGCAGAAGGAGCGGACAGAAGCGTGTTGCCGTCACATTACAGCATACGGGCGAATGAGGCTTCAGCCCACTAACGCACGCAAGCATTATACGGGTGTGTGGATCGGGGACGTGTCACTATAGCCAAACCCCATAATTTGTGGTAGGTATGCTATTTATATCACTAGGTTTTTACACTGATCTATATCCATGCAGGAGAGAACTTCTGCGGTCTCAATGTCCACAATATTTGTCACCTCCCCGACCAAGTGAGAAACTGGGGACCGTTGTGGACCCATTCATGCTTTAATTTTGAGGATTTGAATGGATGGATCAAGACGTTCTGCCACGGAACAGGAGACGTGTGTCATCAGGTGAGAAATGTGCTGCATGAGCATACTCATTGTCAATATCAAGACAGCACATCTATAATGCAGATTGTGAGAGCAATGTCGACGTGGCAGGCGAACGTAAGAGATTGTGTAGCAGATTCGTGTGACGATACTGCGTCAAATGCATTTATTCAAGACATGATGACGTCCCTCCCCTATTCGAAATTGCATACGCGACTTTTGCAGTCTAGGTATGTGGTCGTGATCTTTCACTAACTCATGCGGTACACGCAATATTGCACATCTGCTATTCTTCAGAACCAAAAATTGCAACATTTTTCAACCATGCAAGCCCGCAATTTTGAGCAGCAACCTGTACGATGCAGTAAAAGAGTTAGATTCCAATTGTGGAGAGCTAGGGGAAGTGTCTCGCATCTTACATAACGGTGAAGTCTTTTACGCTGTCACCTACATCAAGAGAGAACCCTTTGTCGTCTTACTTCGCAGTTCGTCTGTTGCTATCATAAAGAAATTCCTTTATTCTAGACAGACCAACAGAGTGTGTACGTAGTCGTAGATGACTTTCAAAAGATGATGTCGGTATTTCGTGACCGACTGCCGATGCTAACGAAGATCAAGAAAAACAGCCAGGCGAACGAGAGGTATATACAATATCACTATTACCAGATGCTTTTTAAGCATGTACACTTGTTGATTTACACAATTTGTATCTTTCTTCTAGATCTTACATTGTCAGAACAGAAGACGTGATAAAGAAAGTCATTTACATGAACACCATCCCTACCGAAACATATGCCTACATTACTCAACAGCCAAACCATTTTGAGAAATTATGACTGCCTGTTGTGTACATGCAGGCGGATAAATTAGCAAAGACAGTCGCTGAGGCTTTCTTTCTGGTCTATAGAAGATTACAGAAATTTAGAGAGAAGAGACAAGTATAGATCGTGACTCTTGATCATCAAATGCACAGTTTCATTGATATTTTCCAGTATAGTCTTGACTTGTCATTGTTCCAATTCTCGACAATACTGTATACGTACCTGTGTACGTATGGAAATAAGTCTGATATTGAAGCATAACTGTATTTGAATACAGGTTAATTGCAAAGCTCCAAATCTCTGAGCAGCAGCTACTACAACTAAATATACCAACCAGCAAAGCTACAAAATATTTGTCTGCAAACTTACACTCTGAAAGCAAAACACACACACACACACACACACACACACACACACACACGCACACACACACACACACACACACACACACACACACACACACACACACACACACACACTTCACTACACGAGATCATGACCACAAAAACTGTTGAAACGACGTTTGACTAACTGGCATACTATACGAGAACTGCATTAATTGGTGATGCAGTGATTTAAGAATGTAATCTATAGATTACGATCATTGGCATATGTTATGATACACGTACATGACAAGCAATTTTTAGTACATACGTACATAATTTTTAATACATACATACATAATACATACATACTATAAAATGCTAAGCATGTCTAAGTGCCATGCCACGAAAAGTAAGTTATTGTTGGTATACCATGCTATCCATGCTATCACCATGCCATTAGAAAGCTTAAAAGACTCAGGTACTCATGGTGTACCATAAAAACCATACTAAATTGTATCATGCCATTAAAAGTATAGTATTCATGGTATACCATGCTATCCATGCTTTTACCATGCCATGAAAAGTATGGTATTCATGGTATACCATGCTGTCCATGCTATCATCATGCCATGAAAACCAAGGTATTCATGGTAATACCATGAAAACCATACTTTTACCATGCTCAAAAAAGCATGGAAACCATGGTATTACCGCGAATTCCATACTTCTACCATGCTCTATTTGACAGGGGTATTTCTAGTCAAGCATGGAACATTTCCATGCAATTTTTTCTTCCTTCCATGGATCCATGGAAATAACGGTGGTGCTAAAACTAGGGTAGTATACCCTGAATTCCATGTTGCATGGATGAGCCACTTTTTCACACGCGGGAACTTTATTTGGCACAAGAAATAGTAATTGGAAATTGATGTATTGCACAATTGACATCTAGACATACTTTTGTAGCTATAATACCCATCCATGCAATGTCATTGGTTGTCTTTTACTCGCAAGTATTTCATTTTGTCTCCCAGGATTTGGTTGATCTCCCCTCCAGAAATGTCATGGTACTTTTTGATCATGACTAGGCACACAAACCAAGCTCAGCTTCCAGTAGCCACATTGCACAGTATAGCAACACAAACTATTACATTACATTTTTATTGTTTGAGACTCGATTATTGAATGCTATTATGGGCAATATACAGTGCACAGGTAGTCTATATCAAGTTACTTGCTATTGTAATTAATTATTAAAGGGGTATTGTACTTGTACGTGTGTGTTAGTAATGCTGCTGAGACTAAACTTTCTTGGTGCTTGCATATAATGATTTTAAGACAAATATTAATATGAGAGCAAGAAACTTATTGTCATTAAGCAATATGGAGGGTTGCTTCAACTGTACGAACGCATGTTGACTATTCTAGCTGCATGAATTCCAGACTGAAAACTTACAAGCAATATAGCTCGCTATAAAGGGTGTACGTGCCATGAATGGAGTTATATATTAGTCAAGAAGTAGTTTTTTGTAAACTGTGGTCATACTGCACTAACTGTGTAATTCTTTAAGCTTCTTAGGCGGCTGACAAGGCTTTGCTTGCTTATCTTTGTGGGTTCTCAGCCCACTTACACTGCTGGTAATCAATTCGTCTTTTGTAAAGACAATTGCAGCTAGTTCTCTCACGACCACAGAAGCGGATGATGCAGCTTTGCATTTTGTTTTCAAAAAAGGCTAGAAAGACATCAATCATGAAATTAGGTCTCTGAATTTCTGCTAACAATGACGAAAAACCACAAACCATGTCTAGATTGTTGCCATCTTCATTCTCCTAAAACAATTAACACATTATTTAACTTAATAGTAATAAATTGAAGACACAAGGAAGTTTAGAAAGATGTTTTGTGACGCAATTGTTTATCTAGAGCAAATAATGCAACACGTGCAACAAACTGCACGCAGGGTGTGCTCCTTAAGCAGTGTCCAGCAATTGAATCTTACCTTTTTCAAGTTATCTGCCATCTTTTTCACAGTGTTCTCCAGCCGTTGTACTCGTTCTCGTAAATCTAGATCTCCAGAGTGTTGACCTTGCTGTCAAAACAGCAGTAAATAATTAACTTATGGCTTCAATCAAGTTAATCTAATTATAACACGACTATGGTATAGTAATTAGTGAAGAGTGTGTGTGGCGTATGTGTGTGTGTGTGTGTGTGTGTGTGTGTGTGTGTGTGTGTGTGTGTGTGTGTGTGTGTGTGTGTGTGTGTGTGTGTGTGTGTGTGTACACAAATCTCAAATTTCTCCCCACGACCACGTTTCATGATAGGACTTACCTTAAAAATATCGGTTCCGTGTCCGACTGCAGATGAGTCGAAGAACGATTCGTCTATGTGACCAAACGGCGAAGAAAATGCTTCATGAAGTTCCGTCGCCCCATCCTTTTGTATGGTAGCTAGGGACTGTGTGTACTTGACAACCAAGAAACACCTTCAGTATCTGACTGGTAACCAGTAAGTGTTGCATTGTAATAGTGTACTTACAGCAAGGACCACAATCGATTTATACCTGTCTTTCTAGTGCACAACAGCAACCATCAACACATGTGCGTCACATCATACTTAATTTAACTAACTTAATAATTATGTATTAATGGAAAACTAAACTGCAGGGAACGGCAATTGCGGAAGAGACTTCGAGTCAACTATGATAGTTTTGCAAAAACCGGAATTGCTTACGCAGATGAAATACAACAAGAACAAGAACAATTACAACGAAAAGCACGCCGTCTAGCAGAATCAGCGGTAATACGGCGGAGTACAGAAGACGCAACTGCCAGACAAAGACGATTAGCTACAAATTCACGAGGGCAGTATAAACGCTTTCCTATTTTCCTATTTTCACATCCGGTCTGCTCACTTTCTTTTGCCGCTGATTGGTAGAAGGTTACAATCTCGGATGTGAAAATAGGATCATCCTTTGTAGCACACGCCAGACGGCGCGCTGAACGTTTCTCTTCGGATATTAAAAGAACAAGGATAGACAAATACTCAAGCACAAGCGCGTTCTCTAGGTAAGCCGTGGTATTGAGGAATTCTGCTTCAAAGTCTGACAGGAAAGCAACTCTACCGAAACCATTATACTTTAGAGAGGAACCACTGACGGCAAGAAGGCAGATCTTTATAATATCTTCGCATTCACATTCGTCATTCTCGATATATCCGTAGCAGTCATCCGTAAACGCATTGATTCGTTTGCAGTGGGCGGGCTTAATCCACCAGGAAGCGCGGAGCAGGTGCGTGGGCGTTACACGTCACAGAAACATCGCTCGTTCTCGTATACAAAAGCGAAGATAACGGAGTAACTTATACCGATCGGTTTGTCTTGGTAAGATCTACTCGTACAAGTTAAGTTCATTTTTGTTGGACTTCCCCTTTAAACATGAAGCAGCGACATCAGCTTCTGTCTCAAGCAAGACTCTACATGCATCGAAACCCTATCTATCATCTATCTATCTATCATCGAACATCTATCATCCACCAGATGAGTCGTACCTGTCAGTTACCTTACAGTCTGTACAACAACAACAACAAGGAACAGCCGACTGTGGCTTGTTTGTTATAGCATGGGCTGCAGCACTGGTTAATGGAATTGATCCTTCCTCAGTTGACTATGAGCAACATGAAATGAGGACATACCTTCTCTACTGTCTCCACACAGAGAAACTGACACTTTTCCCAAAAGCAACCAATCAGCATTGTATGTCAAAACACTGTGAGCAATAGCAAGTCACTGTTGGTGTTTGCTGTTACTGGCAACTGCTACGAGCATTTTTTCTACCGCGCAACGACTTTTCTGTGACAATTTCTGTGCTTACAAACAGTACTAGGACGTGGTACTGTGTGTTTTATCGTCTAAAGAAGTCAAAATAGAATTATAATGAATGGTATTTTTGATTGCAGTTAGCGTAGTTTCTATATGAATGCGTATGCGTATGTGCTATGTGTTAGACCGACCCAAATTAGGTACATACTATATTATAGACTCTACAAGCTGTAGTACAAATCATCTGTGTAAAGCCACGTGTCCGTATAAGATTCACTCAATTGCTCTATCTTTATACGTTTTGTAAGAATCTGTGCACTTTATAGAAAATCTAGAAAGAAATTCTTACTGTACCCTCTAATTTCCAAGCATCTTAATTAATTGGTTTGCTCTTCCATCAGCGTCTGGAAATTCTAAACTGTGTACGTATTATATATTATAAACATACTTTCACATGCTAGATAAGGTCTTAATCAGTATAGGAACACTACCACTCTGTTCACACGAGTTGTAATTAATAAATTGATACATACACATTACGCAGCGTATTTGCATAGAACCCAATTAACTCATTTTCGTATATACAGCTAACTTAAAATACTTATGCAGTACGTGTACCGTCCAAAAAAGCAACACAACACAACATATTCTCTCCAACAACAAGTTTACTCTCTATTTTCCTCCAACCAGCAAGCCTGTAAATCTACTAAACTCAGCAATTCCATGAGTCTTGCAATTAAAAAACAACTATGCAGGCTTTTGTCGTCCTCCTGATGACTTTCCGTTTTTTCTTTAGGTCCGCGTACACCGAATTCTGGTATTTTCTATTGACAAATCCCCTATGATTTCAATCCGAGACGTTTCATCGATTCCCGTCTGTATAGAAGACACAGATTTGATAATGGAAGTCATCTAACTGCAACCGTTACACAATTGATCGCATCCCATACGTAGTAATCAAATGTATACTTACGATAGTAATTCGCACGTCTGCCCAGACTAAAAATGTGGTCGGTTCTTTGTCAATTGCTACTGAACTACAACTACACTGCATAATCATGGACAATGTCAGACGAAAAAATCGTAATCAGTCCGTGACTGTGAGATACTTACAAACCGACAAAAATGTTACACAACACTCACCTCCAAATATGTTGACGCCCACGTTTATAACACATGTCTCAAGTAACAACACCTGTTATCTGACCTTCGGCAATCACCTTCATAATTAGCTACCTCATTCTTAGCATCACCTGTAATTGAGCGAAAAGAGAAACACACACACTTCATAAGTCAATAACCATTTACAAATGGCGCTGTCTTCACTAGTGTTACTTTACTCGACAACAGTCTCATTGCTTTTCTCACCTATCACGTCTGTCTATACCTAACAGCTACCGCTATTGGTGATACACCACACCTGGATATGTACGATAGCACCAGCGTCGAGTCGTTATTTCACGTACAACGCTGTCCAGACGACGTCACCACTCTAGACAAGGTTGAAACATTACCTAGTGGTGAACTAATCACTGTAATGGTAAAAGTGGTGTCTTTGAGCGAAACAGTTACCATACCAGGCAAAAAATTTACAAAAACAAACGGTGACCATTGCTGACGCTCTTCGTCAACTGTATTTACTCTTTGGCAACAACACGTGAACACTCTGGATGTTGCAAAATCTTACAAACTAAGCAATGTTGTCATCACCACTTACAAGGAAAAACGGCAATTGAGCTATCAGCGTTTCGGCACTACGGCTACCTCTGTTGCCAACTTAGGCAACACCTGCAAAACGTCAATCAACGACGGCACTCGAACATTAGAAAACGTCTCTCTTCTTGGTGTACAACAACTCACCATATATGTTGCTTGTCAGAAATGCAACGCCAAGGTCACTGCTCAAACAGACAATTGGAACCTAGGAGTGTGCACCAAATGTTCTACGACGAAACTCATGGACAAAGCCCCAAGCAAAGCTGCAGCTTCTGTCCTCATTCAACCTGAGCTACAATTCACACCTATTACTGTACGAGCATTCGACACCGTCCTCTACAAACTCGCTCATCTTCCGAAAGTTTCGTATAAACAACTGAACGAAGCGACTCTTCTTTCAACGAACAATTTTGATGCAACTGTCGACGAGCAACACACACTAGTCGATGTCAAATTGCTTTGATCCACCTCGTCCTAATTCATCTCCTGCATTGACACTGTCAACTATTAACACGTCCCGGACTACAGTATCATCGCAATCCCTACGTATGTACACTAGCTCTACTGTATATAACACTGTAGATAGTCAATGTTTAAGGATATCACTAGAAATATCAGCAAACATACCATACCACTGTCGTTACAACGGAACTGAGTGCACATTTATGTCTTGATCACAATCGCGAAACGGCGACGGCTGTCCAATACCTACCAGGCTTAAATACGTAATTACCGAGCGCAGTCTAAATTACTAAGAAGTTTGTATGTTTGCTTTCATGACAGGATTTCAACAAATACGTATTGTGTAGCTAGAGCGCGGCGTTTCAGTAGACAGCCAGAAAACTCCGTTGCTACGTGCTAATCACCAACGCGAGGCGCCTCTACGGATACCGTAAAACTAGTACGTCAGCAAATCGAGCAACCGGGACACCAGCAGTAGCACGAACTGGACGTGAACAGGAAGCGCAAACTGAGGGAGAACGACAGAGGAAACCGAAGAAGCTGAGCCAGAATCTGCGTCGTCGTCGTCATAGAAAAGAAAGAGCCGAACACGGGTGGAAACAGGTTGAGAAGTAGTAGCTTCCGAATAATGTGCCGGCTGACGGCGTTGAGCGTGTGCTTTAGTAACTCGACCGGTAAGGAGATGGGATATCTCGTAGACCAGTCTGAGAGTTTGTGCCGAACTCGGAAAGGACCTTCATAGTGGTTAGTGAGCTTGGGAGAAAGATCGGGCTTACGAGCGGAAGAATGAAGAAAAACAAGGCTTCCGTCGGCAAAGTTTCCAGGCGACGATCTACTTCATCTCTGGTCGAACGTGGTAGACAATAAGGCGGCACGTTAATTGGCGGGTGATCTCCAGTGTCAATGTGATGTGCATGTGCTAGCACATTAATACGACCCAAATCGTCCGAATGCTGCGCAAACAAGTCAGAATAACTGTTCAGAAGCGCATTCAGTTAAGACTGTTATGAAGACGAGAGTTGGTCGTTAAGCAAAGAAGACGAGCTGACGACAGAGTCTGAGCACGACGGAGGTGCATCATTGCACAACGACGACGACAGATCGCTATCAGCGACACCAACAGGTGTGACGGTTGTCGGGTCTAGAATAACGGTTGAAGCGTACGAGACAGTAAGAACAACACAAACACGACCGCCTGAACCAATACTAAGATCAAATGCAACATCAGGGCGGTCTTGATCGGTAAAGACACTAAATATTAAAAGTGTAGATATGGTACTTGAACGAGGAGATTAAAACGTTACTGCACCGTTACCGTACAGAATACTGTAAAAGAAGAAAATGTAACGGGAAGAAAAGTTAACGATTTCCCCAAAATTACATGTTTTTGCAGGTTAGCGGAAGAAAAGTTAACGATGTCAGTACAACCAGTTGCTAGTACGCAGAATCCAGTTGAACAGTAGTACAGTAGTTTATAAACAAAACAAAACCAAACTACAGTACCGACCCATTGAAACACAATGTCACCTGGTCAACGTCAATGCTACAGCAAACTGAAGAAGAAATAGGAACTACCACCAAACAAACAAAAGTGACCACAAACAGGACTGTGAAGTGCGCTAGCACCCTTATGGTACAATAGTAACAGTACTTATTTGGTAGCAGCTGTGATCCCTGCTTCAAAAAAGCCACATTTAATAGTACCTTGCTGCTCCTTGGGCCAGCAGATGGTCTTGACAAGCCACTGGAAGTGAATGAGCTTCAGCCTAGAGGTTTCATGATAACCTTTATGTCTTCAATTGCCACGTTGCTGTCAAGGCTAGACTTCACCTCCTCTGCATACCATTCTCCAAACTTCTTCAAATGGCGCTTTAAAGGATCATTGATGGAGATGTCCAATGGCTGTAGCATTGCTGTACATCCTGCTGGTATGAACACTACCTTGATGTGGTGCTCACCTAATTTCTTGAGGACACTTTGACATCGATAGGCGGCAAAGACATCCCAATGGCACAAACCAAACGTGTCTCCAGGTAACTGCAGATGTTGTCTTTCTCTTGCCATGTGAGGGCTCAACACCTTTTCAATAAACTCAATCATGCTTTCCTCAGTGGACCAATGATTCTGACCACTAAAGATGGATGGCAACGAGGAGTTTTCCCAGCGTAGATCACCTGTGGTGGGAGCAGTTGGCCATCAAGGGACACAGATAATAGTACAGTGATTTCACGTTTATCATCCAAAGAAACAATTGCCACTTGCTTGCTACCCTCTGCAGCCAAACTCCAAGGGTTTACCGGCACCATCTTAGATCCAGTTTGATCACAATTGACAACCATTGCTGGCGGGATGTGAAACGTGCTGACTGCCTCAGCCACCTTGTTCAAAAAGGAAGCCTTCATTTCTGGGAAATCGGGAGGAATTTTGCGAGCGGTGCGCGTTCCTTTCCTCTTGACGTAGTCAAGCCTAGTCAAAAATGACTTGGCCCAACTTTTATTCAAGTCGATGTGTCTGCCGTGCTCCTTCAGAAGTGACACGTTTTGTGCGCAACGATGCCCTTGGCCGATGCCAGAACAATATCCGTACTGATAGGAGAACCATCAGAGCGCAGGCTACGGACGAGTTTCTTCGTCAGATCATCAATCTCAACCGGCAGCAAAAGAGGGCACCTTCGAGGGCCAGACGACTCGACGCGAATTTCGTCGTACTCTTTTCCCCGCTTCATCTGCTCTTTCAGATGGCGCTTGAAGTTTCTTACTGTCGCTTCAGGAACGCGATGTTTAAGTTCACGAGAGAACTTCTCCACCGCACTTCTATTTTTGTACACTTACTTGTTTCGTTTTCTCTATGCCTAGAATTGTCAGTCTAGAAGACGTTCACGACAAAATCGTCTTTATCAAGACAAGCAGACATTGCCCCACAACTTCGTAATAGGGAGACCAAACTCCTACGAAACTTTTTGAATATATTACAGGGATCGAGTCACGGGAGCGATGGCCAAATTACACGAAACGACAGGGAGTCACACGGAATAACAAATAATTATAACGAGTCTGTTAATATGACTTGGATGCATGTTACAATAATAATGAGAATCACGCAGACTACTCTACATGTACGAGAGATTACGCTGATGATATTGTTTGTTTGTGTTTTATAATAATATATGATGTCGGAAGATGATAATGATGATGATAATGATCATCATGATGATGCCATAAAGTAGGATATGAGTAAAATTCTTTAAATTTGTCTATCATATAATTATTACATATTGCTATGGAAGAGCATACAATATGTGGCTTGAGCAAAACTATCATGATTTCTATCTTGCCCTGAAAGCATAGAAAGTAAGGTTGGCATCATACCCTGTTTACCATAAATTTTACCTTGCCATGAAAGCATGGAATCTAGGGTGACCATGAATGCCCAGTTCTTACCATGCCTTGAAAGCAGGGTAATCATGGTTTACCTTGCTTTTTCTTGCAATTCCCATGTTCTCAAAGCACGGTAACCATGGTGTAACCTTGAATTCCCTACTATTTCCTTACTACACCTGACACGGGCAGTGCCAGACAAAGCAAGGAATTTCATGGAATTTCCATGGAAATTTCAAGGCGAAATTTCCATGAAAGCATCATATTTCTACCATGGTTACCCTGAAAGCAGGGGAAAAATTTTCCATGGCAATCAGGGTTATTATTTCTGTTCAAGCATGGAACATTTCCGGAATTTTTCTTGCTTCCATGGATCCATGGAAATAACGGTGGTGCTAAAACTAGGGTAGTATACACTGAATTCCGTGTTGCACGGATCAACCAGTTGTTCACAGGCAGGAACTCTATTTGGCACAAGAAATGGTGATTGGAAATCGCTGTATTGCACAATTAACATCTAGACATACTTTTCCAGCTATAATACGCATCCATACAATGTCATTGGTTGTCTTTTACTCGCAAGTATTTCAAGTTGTCTCCCAGGATTTGGTTGATCTTCCCTTCAGAAATGTCGTGGTACGTCTTGATAATGACTAGGCACACAAACCAAGCTCAGGTTCTAGCATTTAGCCACATTGCACAATACAGCAACACAAACTATTACATTACATTATTATTGCTTAAGACTCGATTACTGAATGCGACCATGAGCAATATACAGTGCACAGGTAGTCTATATCAAGTTACTTGCTATTGCAATTAATTAAAGTGTATTGTATTTGTACATGTGTTTAATAATACTGCTGCGACTAGACTTTCTTGGTGCTTGCATGTAATGATTTTAAAACAAATCATATTATTATGAGAGCATGCATTTTATAGTCATTAACGCAATATGGAAGTTTGCTTCAATTGTTCGTACGCATGTTGACTATTCTAGCTGCATGAATTCCAGACTGAAAACTTACAAGCAATATACCTTGCTATAAAAAGAGTACGTGCCATGAACGGAGTTATATATTAGTAAAAAAGTAGACTTTTTTTGTAAATTGTACTCATACTGAATGTCTATATAAGTACTAACTGCGTAATTCTTCAAGCTTCCTAGGTGGCTGGGAAAGCTTTGCTTGCTTATCTTTGTGGCTTTTCAGCCGACGTACACTGCTGATAATCAATTCGTCTTTTGTAAAGACAATTGCAGCTAGTTCTCTCACGGCCACAGAAGCGGATGATGCAGCTTTCATTTCGTTTTCAAAAAAGGCTAGAAAGACATCAATCATGAAATTAAGTCTCTGAATTTCTGTTAACAATGACGAAAAACCACAAACCATGTCTAGATTGTTGCCATCTTCATATTCTCCAAGAACAATTAACACATTATTTAACTTAATAGTAATAAATTGAAGACACAAGGAAGTTCAATTGAGAAGAATTACGTTGTCACTTTCTAATTCTTCATTTCCAATTCTTCATTTCCAGTTCTTCTATTAATGATCTAAATTTAAAAGCGCTGATTCATTAATTAGAAAAGATGTTTTGTGATGTAATTGTTTATCTAGAGCAAATCATGCAACAAGTGCAACAAACTGCACCCAGGATGTTCTCTTTGAGCGGTGTGCAGCAATTGAATCTTACCTCTTCCAAGTTATCTGCCATCTTTATCACAGTGCCTTCCAGCCGTTGTACTCGTTCTCTAAATCTAGATCTCCAGAGTGTTGACCTTGCTGTCAAAACAGCAGTAAATAATTAGGTTATGGCCTCAATCAAGTTAATCTAATTATAAAAAACGACTATGCTATAGTAATTAGTGAAGGGCGATCTTGCATGTCTAGCTAAACCAACTGACTACTTTAGTTTACTAACGATATTGTACACGAGAGTATACGCCTATACCTGATCACAGTCAGGCGTAATGCATTCAACATTGATCTCTTCTGAATCTTTGTCAGGCTCGCTGCAGTTACATAGAAACAGATCAAAGACACGATCAATAGCGAAAATTTCCTAAGTCAAAGACTCAGCTAACCAATGCGGTTCCAAGTCTGCAGTTGCAGGTGAATCCGGATCCATTCTTTCTGACACCATTATTCCACATTGATACCCAGCAGTTGAGCGTGCTCGGTTAGATCTGGCCGGCTGCAAACAAAGTTCAAATATATAACACCAGATTGTAACTTATTTAGCCCGTCAATTCAACCAACCGGATAGCATATGGCAGTATGCAGAAACAGGACTAAATTAATGACAAGAAGGTCCGAGTTGTCCACTGTAACAGAAGACGAGGGCGCGCCTAGAGAAGCGTCGCATTGTCTGTCGCCTTCTAGGATGGAGTTTTCTACTTCTAGATACGGCAATTCAGGTGTGCGCGCACACGATCTACCGTCGTATGTCCGCGGCGAGCCAGCTCTCTCGCGCACGGGATAGGGTTCCGAGGTATTTGTGTCGGCATCCATCTCTGCCTACCAGTCGTGTGAACGAGGGTCCGGTTCGGGACACTCGCTGACTAAATGTGATGCACTCTTGCACCGATAGCAGTGCCTCAACATTTTCCCGCACACTCGCACTACCAGATTGTAGTGACCAATTGTGATTAGAGTAGGAAAGTCGTCGGCTGTACAATCCTTAAACTTAAATAATCGGACACCCGTTTCGATGGTTGGATGTTTCTTGCTGGCTAGGCCTTCTCGTCGATACAAGTGTGCCCGTTCTGCACAGTATGGAAGTCACGTGATTATCATCCATTTCAAAAGACATCAACACCGTGACTGCTGTGTACTGAGTCTTCGGTTTCTGTACGCTTTCGCACGCGAAATGCCTTGCTTTGACGTCTACTCCGTGTGTCAGGAGTGTCTCTTTGGCTGTTTGATTCTTCAGAGTGACTTGGTAGTGATGACGTTGTACTCTGGCTATGCAGCTTACTTCGTCGACGCATACGTGTTGCAACACCGCCTCTTCTACTTCGTTATATGATACTGACAGGCTTTCGTCTATTCGAATCCTCAGTGACAAGTCGCGTACAATGTGCGCCGCCATGTTGACTTTGACGAACACAAGCGCAGTCACTCGTACGGCAGAGAAACTCTGCGTACAAGATACAAAGCGAAGAACAGACACGCAAAAGACCTGAAACGGTTGGTTGGCTGTCTGTCTGCACGACGTTTCCCCGTAGACTGAGACTTCTTGATCACGTGTCACTCGATCAGTCAAAGACAATGAAAAAAACTGGCGTCAAATGACGCGTTCTTCGTATCAAACAGTAGCTAAAGACGTCAGCTACTGAAATGTGATCGACAGCTAGAGCGAAAAACTCTCCAAAGCAAGAAAAGACGGCAAAATAGGGAGCTCACAGAAAACGTGCACACCCTAACTATCTATCTATCTATCTATCTATCATGTATGTATGTATGTGATGTACATGTACAGTGTATTTATCTAGCTGAGAAGCAGTTTGTCTACTGTGTCTGCTGCCGAAGCTACAAACCGACTGTGAGGGACAGTACAACATCAGAACAAAGAAGAGATACAAAAAGCAAGCGAATGGAACGTCCCTGTCTTGCAAGGATGAATGTAAGCATTGAAACTGAAGAGACTGTGAAGGTGTGGTACGTTAGTGGCCATACTGGTCACAATCCAGGTGTAAAAGAGAGCCATTTTCTCCATCTCCCGGCCTCGTGCAAGGACAAAATGATTCAGAAATTGATAATGGAAGTGACAATTGAGCGAGTTCTTGAAGGTAAGACAAACAATGTGTTTGTTGCTCTCTTTGATGCATCCTCGAAATGAATGTGTCAATTGTGTTGGTCTATTTTTGTCTTGAATGCACTAGTCTCCTTGATGCTTCTCACTTCCTGTAATGGTTTCCTTGCTTTACAAACAATTTAAATTGGGAACCAAGATTTTCAGTTCAAACTTACTAATTACAAGTAGGTAGTGTAGCTATTGTTGTTGACTGTGGTTGTTGGTATATGGACTTCAGGCAGGAGCTAGCTAGCAGAGAGAACAGAGATGAATTTGACAATCTTGCTCGGCAAGATCACTTTGTTACAAGACAGGATGTACGAAACTGTCAGAGGAATTCAATCGACTTTGCCAATTTTGGTCACACAAGTGATGCAGAGTCTGTCCAATCTCTTGTGCAGAAATTATAGGAGGAGAAATACAATCCAGTTCTTCTGTACAAGGAATGGGGCATAAAAATGACATTGTACCAGATCTTCCAGCAGAATCCTTCCTTTGTGTCTTCAAACAAAGCACAAGAAAGAATTGTTTCAGAAGTATGCCATGAACGTTCTGTGCATGGATTCGGCACATGGCACAAACCATTATGACTTCAAGCTTATCACTGTGATGGTTGCTGATCAGTTTGGGCAAGGTGCTCATTGCCAGAGATGCGTGGCTTTTGCACGGGATTGACTTAACTTAAATAAACAACTAACATATTTCCCTATGCCACGTAGGAAGAACGGTTGGTTGGTGCATTTGTAGCAAAGAGGAAAAGCAATATGTGCAGCACTTTTTACAAGCCATCAAGGATGCTGCCCCAACTACAACTATCAAAACAGTCATGACTGACGATGGTACCAAAAAAGATAATTTACTGGCACCAATGCAAAATAAACATCTAGAAATCAAATGTTTACTGAACAATCATTCACATTCTAAAGTGGTACCGTATCTTCTCACAAATGTGCCGTGGCCGAGAGGGGTCATGCCGTGTGCAGTGCGCGCTCGTGCCGTGTGCAGCGCGCACCCGTGCCGTGAATATTTTGAAAGCATTCTTGTGTTCACGCGTCAACCTCGGGAAAATGAGTCAAGCGCGTTCGGGCACGTGCAGCGATTTCATTAAATTTTTAGCTGCAAGAACAGGTAGGAAAGAAAATAAATTGTATTTGTCAAATGTTTTTCTTCTGTTCTTGTTGACTTGTAACAGAATTGCAAATGTTCGCAGATGTCTACGAAATCGTTCGTCTGCTATGTTTACTAGTCTAGTTCTGCAAATTGACTGATTTGTGAAAAGGGAGTTAGACTACTGTAGCTTGTTAATTTAAACGGGAAAGAAAGTCCAGTTATACGGGGGTTTCTTGCTATGCAATTTGGTCACGAGGGTAACTTGCGAAATGTATCCGAAGACTCAAGAGGGTCTTACCGAGGCAGCGCTTGAGCGTAGTCCTCAAAGTGTGTTCATGCATTTTCCATCAGGTTGAATCTGGCGGAATCTGAAGAACTAGCACAACCTTCATGTGACCCGTCCTGAACGTACATGCATGTAGTTCATTGAAGCACTAAAGTCCGTTCACGCATTAGATGGACTGAGGAATTCAGCGCGTAGCAGGACTATAGTATGGGTTTCCGAGATCTAATTGATATCGATGGACAGCTCTTGAAGAGCTTAATTCAATTATCATAATCATATATTTCTTGCTATGAAAAGAAGACCAGCATAAGCAACTTCCGGAATTGTAATGAGTTAGCGGTGGAGACAAGCTTAAATAGATCAATCTAGAGACAACCCCAAGTGAGATAACTCTTTATCAAACTAAGAAGGGGTGTAACAAAATACTAATGACGCAAACAATTAGAAACTCGTGTACAGTACAAGCAAGCATTTATTGATTTCCTGTGTCTTGCATTTGATCTTCGTCATAGCTCTCTGTGAAATCAGACTCACCACCATCTGACTCTTCGTTAGGGTTTACTTCAATCACCATATCTAGTGGTTTGCGTCCTTGCGACAACACACGCTAAGAATGCAATTAGTCTAAGATAGCTTCTTATACAAACATAACATCCCGCTTTCTTGATAATCTGTTTAGCTAAGGTCCAACCCTCAGACACGAGTACATGTAATTCGTGAACAGACTTTAGTACTGTAACGAGATAGCTTGACATCACTAGAGTGACGTCATACTAGTAGTTGTATTCTACCAATCTTGTAAGCCGGACACAGTTGTTAGCGCGTAGTCTTGTTCAGTTGTGTTATAGCTGCTAGTGTTGTAAGCAATAAACTAGCCACACGTCACAAGTACACACAAACCTCCCCAATCAGGGTAGTATGGGACCAGCCACTGTCCGGATTTGAGAATTGCCCGAAGAGAGAAAGAGGTAACGCGCGTTATGTTCTTGGGATCCCAGACCATTTTAATATATGGTTGGTGATCGTCGAGGCAGTTCTGCGTACAGTATAAGTGTACAGTACACAATTGTACATTGTCCAGAAGCAGCCATAAGCATGTCCTACCTACTGGTGCGTGACTTTCTGGTGTCAATCTAATTAGTGTCTATACGTGGAGTTTCTTGCCAAAGTGCTTACCTTGGAGCCCCAAAACCTCCCATGCTCTGGGTAAAAGTGCCCGGATATCGGAGGTCCAGATTAGAGAGGTTTGAGTGTAGTACTATTGTGCATCTAACAGTTTCTCACAAGTCGTTGACCATGCAGAAACATGATAAGGTTTTTCGGAAGAGTGAAAACTATAAACTTCAACAATAAAACATTTCAAGGATTTTGTCATTTAGCTAGTCAGATGTTGTGCTGCAGTGTTAGACTGGAAATATCACAGCAATATAAATCAGTGACAATGAACTACAGTACAAAATTGTACATCAAACCTTAAGCTTGCAGCTTCCAGTTTACAGGACATATTGCAAGCTTGTTTAGGACATGAACCTTGTAAATTAACGCTGGCTCCCTAGTGGTGTTCTATTTAGGGAGGCTTCATTGTACTTGGGTGTGGGTGGGCTTTCTAGAGGAAATGAGTTTGGTCAGAACTACATTTATCAGTGGCGGATGTAGGGGTGGTGGCACCGGCAGCCGTTGCACCACCCCCACCCCCACCCCACCCCATTTCTCAGATAAACCTAGCTTTCTCGAGCAAAATTAATATATCGGCAGGGTCTGCATGCACGACTTTGGCCGCCATCGCGAGGCAGAAAGTTCAAACTACGGTAACCTTACAACTAGTACTAGATTACAATCGATTGTCAATGTGGTGCACCCCTCATTTCCAAATCCGGTATCCGCCCCTGATTTATGTATATGTTTATGAGATGTACTCTCATATGCTATAGCTGTTTTATCTGTTTACTTACATTGAAGGATACAAGTTGGAGGATGACAACTGTCCTACTTCTCAACGACTTCTCTCAGCCAAGGAACTCCTCTCTACTGCAGCAGAGACGCAGAAACAGCTGAAGCACTTAAAAAGCAAACAGGCTGAAGAAGCAGCAGGCAGATATTCTGGAATTCGAAAGAATTCTAAAAACGTCGTTGTAAGTGTTGACATTAATTAAGTGCAAGACTTAATTTAATGCCTGTTACTTGTGAAGTTGTAGTCTGACATTATAACACCATAAAAAGTCATACCTGAATGATGGCTGATGATGTTTTGAAACTTCTGCAGTCACTTAATTAATAAGTTTTTGTTTTATTTTTCATAGTGGTTCTAACAGATAATTTATAAACATCATGATAGCATGTAGCATACAATTTCCACAGACTGTAACCAAATAGTGATTATAAAGTGGTTGGATATCAAAGTAATTTATCAATAGCACCAAGTATTAACTTAATTAAAGTATTACAGTCCTTTTTGGTAAGTATAATCAGAATCAACGATGATTGCTGAGATACTGTGTTTGAAACACGTGTAGGTGTCATTCTGTTTGTTGGACAGAGTAGGAAAAAAACCTTGAGAAGACAGCACCAGTTGAAGTACTGCTGGAAGTCGATACATCGTACAGCGATTGTGTGGCTGCAGCTAAACAGGCATTGAGTATCGACCCAGAGAATGAGCACAAGTTTCTAATAACGTGTCTTGGAGGAGTTATTGTTCCTGAACCTTCCATCGATATGCGCTGGACGATTGGAGAATACAAAGCAAAGAAGAGACCATCAGGTCTCCTGTCTCTTGCTTTGTGTCAACAGGTAATTTATGATTATACAGTTAAAATGTCAGCTAGTACACTAATTAAGCAGCATGCTATCAGGACATAATCACCAGTAGCAACAGGTACACAGCCAACAGGAAGAGGAAGTTTTCAAAACATAGTATAAATAGTTTGTGCATGATAACTTTCCTAGTTTATAGTTTGTTATGGCACTGCTTTAGCATGTACTAGCAACAAACAAAGTGAAGAAAATGAAGAAGAAAGGAGACCCAAATTGAAAAGAAAATACAAACGTCTTGCCAACACTTTTTATAAATAGGAAATCACGTGACTGTTATTGTTGCAGTTCGTAAATTTGTTAGTATTGTACACTACAGTGGCATTTGTAGCTGTAAACACGTACGCAAGATATAGCCTCGCAAGCCAGGCTCTTCCGCGCAGTCGCTGAGCTAACCGCACGTGAATCACACGAGGAGGAGGAGCTTTTACCGGAATTGCTCCAGCGCGAGAAGAGCCTGGTCGCTTTCGAGAACGTCATAGTGACGTGGGACCCCCGATCCGATTTCATAGCTTGATAAAGCTAATTCGATTGCTCTTAAAGAGCTAAATGGCGGTGTCTGTGTCACGACTTCACTGCAGCCAAGTAGGCCTACCAAGCAGCGCAGTAGTTTGAAGAACTGAACTCCTTTATTGCCTACGCGGTTACTGTAATTACGTAGCACTCAGAGTTGAAGCAGCACGCAGAGTCCGTGCATTTTCAACACGTCCTGCATGCGTATAGTACGTTGTCAACAAGACATGCACCTACTATGTACTGAGTCACGTCTATAGACTTGTAGCAAGCCTACAATTTGTTCTAGCCTAGATCTACTAAACGAGATGGCTATGGCTTCATGCAACCAGATGTAGAAAGGCGTGTAGCTAGATATCTTTGACCTTTGTCTTGTTCACACACGTTACTAAAATTTCTTAGTAGTGCACGTTTTGGAAGTTCACTGACGCACTAGAAGTACACTCGTTGTGTCAGTGGCAATAGCGACTATATGCATGTTGTATTAAAGAACTAGAGCAAGTATATAAGAAAACTCTATAGATAGGTAGATCAGTGGCTACTGTAGAAGGTTGGAGGTTGCATGTACATGTGTGGAAAGTGCTTGGTCTGGAGAGACAGCTAGACGTCTTTGCTACTATGTTTCCAGTTCACTGTGGAGAGAGCCATTCCCGTACAGAGCGAGCTGCCTGGTAAGTTCAAAGTACCACATATACGTTCATCTCAATCAGTCCTCAACTGTCAGGCTGCGTGAGCAATACACTCCATCTGATGTGGACTCAGTTCCCGTCTGGAAAGTTCAACAAGATGTACGCCACCGCTTTGGTGAAGTGTTGAGTGACAAAGAAATAGGGCTCATAGTGTTCACAGCATTTCCCCAATGTACTAGACGCAAGAAGAAAGGTCAATCTAGGGAATACTACTATGTTGGTTTCAAACCTGCAGTTCACCAGCACTTTGTTCAACAACTGGCACCCACAGAAGTATCAACTAGCGTCCCTACAACACCAGGTTAGTTAATTTGTGAAACAAAAATAGGAATTGCATCATTTCTTATGTTACCTTTCTTGTCCATTGGCAGACATTAACTGGGAAGCAGTGACCTTAGTTGAACAACTGGTACCCACAGAAGTATCAACTAGCGTCCCTACAACACCAGGTTAATTAATTTGTAAAACAAAAATAGGAATTGCATCATTTCTTATGTTACCTTTCTTGTCCATTGGCAGACATTAACTGGGAAGCAGTGACCTTATGTCTTATTTCTGAGATGGAGTCCCTGATTCGGGCAAAGGACCCAACCTTTATCCAAGGTCCAACTACTGAGGATGCCATAGGAAAGTTTTCACTCAGTAGTTTGGCATTACAAATGAGAAGGGAAGCACCACACCTGTATGACTTGCTCATTGCAGTTATACTTCCTCCATTACGATATGATACCTCAAATGAACCAACCAACACCATAAAAGATGCAGAAAAGGGGGCAACTCTTTCCCTGTCAATGCTACTAAAGCACAGGTCTAACAAAGCAATGGCAATTCCACTGATGATGACTATGATGATGATTGGAAGGGGGACTAACCGACAGGTACATGCACATTCTTTATTAGTTGTGAAGAACCACAACCAGAAAAATTTCTGTCAAGGTGATACATGACCTAAACCATCTAGGAGTTGCTGCCTCCTACGATCAAGGTTGGCGATATCTGGAAGGCATAGCAGAAGAACAAAGAAAAGTGAAAGAAATATGCAAGGGACCATGCCTGTGGGTTTACGACAACCTCAACATAACAAAAAATGTAGCACACCAAAGAAAGGGTAAAACAACATTTGCACTATTATAACTCACATTATGACTCGCATCACTGCTTGATGACAGAAGATCAGACTAAAATGTGGAACATGACCACAAGACTAGTAATCCAAATTGATGACATTCCAGCCGATCAGCCAACAGCCACAGCAGTAAGTGATAGAATTACTTTTTGTACAACCTGCTATTATAGTGCACACCCAGTCAAATACCTGTATGTAGACAGACACAGGGATAAAAAGACACAGACTAAATACATCAACACATTCCTACAATCACATTCCTACAATCACGTTCCTACAATCACGTTCCTACAAGCAGTAACACTCACATGAATATACCCAATGACAACAGACAAAGACAATTATTTTAGATCAAAGCTTGAGTAGCTATTGATAAATACGTAGACAAAGAGGCGACAAGACCTGAAAGAAGAAGATATTCTTCCATCTTCAAAAGATGCTGATGAAATCTACGAAAATGCTACGTCCTACCTCATGTTCTTCTTGACAAGCAAATTTGATTACCTCCAACATCTGACAAGTGTGTGTCCACGTCCTGTGCCCTACAAGACACCAACAAAAGCAGTAGTTGCACCACTCGAGATATTAGATATTAACGAAAGAAGTACGGATGGCAACATTCAAGTCTTAGAAAACTTTGCACGAGACACAGAAAAGTCAGAAACAACACCGGTTGTAAGTGCAGTCAAGCATAAAAACAGACAAGCTCATTTATAATTATAACAGTTCCTGTTTAGCCAATTGTAGGTGACCAACTGACCTGCAAGAATATCAGAGGGGCTAGAAGGCTTCGTTTACCTGAAACACAAGAACTTCACAAGCTTACTTGGGCAAAAGAGTCACCAGGTGAATAAAATTGAACATGTTTTGAATTGAAGAACATCTTAGGATGGCACATATTTCCCTCTTCAGGAGACTTTCACTTCACTTGGGAATGCCTCACTGTTTGTATACAAACTCTCTGGGGTTCAGCAAAAGCTATCGGTACCCTGAAACACCTTCAAGACATTGTGCATCGAACTTCAGTTGATAAGAACGTGAAAAAATTTAGACCTGCTGACGAATTTTTGACTCATGTACTACATCAAAAACTTAATTAAGTCATTGAAATAGATTTGAAAAATTAAACTTGTGACTTTGCAGGCCTTTGAAGCTCATCTTATAGCAGCAATATGTAAACATTTTGGAATTCAAAAGAAATCTGATCCCATACCTCATCCCAAGAATATCGAATTTGACTGGCTCAGGAAAAATGCAGAAGAGATATTATCAAAAACTATTGCCATCAAAGATGTTCAGTATCCGGACACAGACGACGAAGATGAGATCTACATGTACCATAGAACTCTACTGCGCATGGGGTATCTCTATACCAATCTAAGACAAGCTATCAGGTATGAGAACGGGCCTGAAATTATACGGATGTGGCGTACCTTCTTGTTGTATTTCCTGGGAGCTGGCAAGTCCAACTATGCGTCAGAGGCTGCTAACCTGCTCGCAAACCTGGCAGCCGACTGGCCGACTCGAGTAGCCTACATTCACACCCACCATCGAACGGTCAACACTGCAGGAAAAGCAGGCCACGGAAAGCCTGTTGATCAACTCATTGAACATTACAACTTGTAATTAGCTACATACCAATTGCATACCTTGCTTTTCAAGTTTAGTTGAGCATTTCTCTCTCTTTCTAGAATCGTCAAAAATGCAGTAAGATCAGCGGGACCTAATCTCACAAAGAAACACTTGGCAGTTGTCTCAAGATCAGCCTTTGCTCTCTATGAAGCCACGCAAATGGCAGATACTACACTAGGCCGACAAGTAGAAAAATACCATTCAGTGAGATCTCCTGATGGTGACATAAACGACATGGTAGAGGTGCTCTTGGCCGAAGAAGTTGTAACAGAAAAAAGTGGGCGGCGTTTAGTGGACTGTAAGTTTTCAGATCCTCGTAGATTAGGCATTTGGAAGAAGGAGGCAAGATGGATCACAAAATTCCTTGCTAAAACGAGCAAAGACGAAGAACGTAGTGACGAACAAGCACAGGAATGCCGGGAAGTAGAGGACCCGGATGATATAGAGTTATTTTAGTAGCTAGCTATAGGCTACTTTTCTTGACTCTCTCTGACGTTTTGGTGGCTTTTAAAAAAGCCGGTTATGTAGAGATTAGAGATTCTTGATAAGGTGATTTCTGTACATTATATACATTGAATTCGAAGTAACTTGTAGGAGGAATTACTAACTCTAGGACTTGTCATTGTGTGGGAAATTGAATATGTCAGTGAGAGCTCCTCGACTACACTGACGTTGTTGGATTTCGCGTGCGGGTAGCTCGTTGTCGTCATCACTCGCGAGCCTTGAACGACAGGCTTCAAGAACAGCGTAAAGGGAGGCGGCATGACGCTGTGAAAGACCAGGTACGCATGCAACCTTCTCCTCTGACGTCAACTCACTGCTGTTCCTGGCTATGTAGTCTAGCAGCTTATTAGAGGCAATGATCTCCACTCCAAGCCCTTTCTTACCCTCTATCTCGGCTGTAGTTGCTCGCCATCTGCTTAAAGCTCTTTTCAATCTCAAGGTGTCTTCAGGCTATAGATATAAGTAGGGTAAGGAAAATTTATACCTCATACATAGTAGAAATGTGTTCCTTCTCACCAAAGTCTCGTCAGTCACCTGAACATGACTTCTTTTATTACTTCTCCGCTGTGAAGGATGGTGTGAGTAGACAAACAGTCTGTTGGGATCCTGGCTGTGAGTAAGACAAGTGCTACAGCAAGGCAAACCCCCTTGTTCTGTCAGGTCGGAGTCCAAGGCTGCCATAAATACACTTCTAATGCATCTTTTACCGTTGACCAAACTTTTCAAGTCATCTTTTACACATTTTGCTTTTAGTTCAGATGGTCTGTACAACAGTACAGTAGTAGCAGGTAGCCCATCTCGTCCAGCTCTTCCAAACATCTGTACACAATAGCTACACAATTGTGCAGGCATGGTCACACACCATGGATAAAAAATACCTGGAACATCTGTGGAATAGAGTCAGGTAGCCCATAGAGGATTACCAATCGGATGTCTTTTATGTCGATTCCCTGAAATAGATTGAAACCGCAATTCTATCAGAATAACTGCATGGCATTCACATTTAGATATATCTATGTTGTAAGATACCATGCCAAATCCAATGGTAGCAACAACTACCGAGACCTGTGAATTTTTGAGCTGGCTCTCTGACTGTCTTCTTCTCTCTGTGGTGAGAGAAGAATGGTGTATTTCTGCAAGCCCAGTCTTCGACAACATCTGCCAAATGGCAGTGGCTGATTCCTTTGTTCGAACAAAGATAACCGTCTTTTTGAAGTCATTGCTTTCTTGTCGTAGGTCTTCAATAATAGGCATTAAACTGAACTGGAGTTATCATTGCAAAGAAGACCTTGCATAACTTGTATACTTTTATTTACAAATTTTATTCATACTAACCTCAGTTGTTGCCTTTTTCTTCATGAACAGAAAAAACAAGTTAGATCTGTTTAAGGATCCTCTGATAACTTTGGGATGATCAAGCCCAACTCTCTCAGCTATGACATCAATGGTAGCCTTTGTTGCTGTTGCTGTAAGCACCATCACTGGACATGTTGCAAACTGTCTAAGTCTGTGTAGTTGTGCGAATTGGACTCTGAAAGAGTCACCCCTGTATCACAAGGTTTCATAACTATAGTATGTCTGTGGATATGTGTAGTGCCATAATAAGTACCATTCCTGGACACAATGAGCTTCATCTATGGCAATTAATGAGATTCGTTTTGTCAGCGTTTTCATTTGCCCTAGCCATTCCAAACTTGTTGTACATTCTGGAGACAGGAAAACTGAAAACACATTCAGGTCTGGTATAGTGTCACGGTGTGTGTACAATATTAATAATATTAAATTTATGTATAATTTAATTACTAGTACATGAAACTTTCTAGACTAAAATGTGAGATGTCATGCACCAACCAAAGTGACAGAGCTGTAGGTCGCTTGTCCTAGCGTACTTTAGTTCTCCCGGATGGACAAATGACGCAGCTCTGAGCCCAAGATGCTTCAATTTCTCCATCTACCACTCATGTAAGTAAATAAAGAGCGAACGATGCCAAATATGCCATTCTTACCTGATCATTCATCAGTGCACGCAGCGGACTTATTACCAGGCAACACAAATTACTACCCGCAATGAGTGGAGGTAGCTGGTAACACAGTGACTTCCCAGCGCTGGTCGTCAAGCGAACAACCGTGTCGTTTCCGTGTACCACTGATCGTATAGCTTCCAATTGACCGGGTCGGAACTCACTGAAGCCAAACACGCTCTTCAGCAGAAGCGTAGCTTTCTCGCAAATCCAGTCACTACTTTTCGGCGACGCCATCACACAGTAGAAATATCTACGCTTTTTGCGCGCCTTCTTCTCTAGCCAATAGCAAGCGTACTGTACTTTGCGCTTCATGTATCAAACGCAATGCCATTTAGCTCTTTAAGAGCAATCGAATTAGCTTTATCAAGCTATGAAATCGGATCGGGGGTCCCACGTCACTATGACGTTCTCGAAAGCGACCAGGCTCTTCTCGCGCTGGAGCAATTCCGGTAAAAGCTCCTCCTCCTCGTGTGATTCACGTGCGGTTAGCTCAGCGACTGCGCGGAAGAGCCTGGCTTGCGAGGCTACGCAAGATACAGTATTTGCATTGCTTGCAAAATGTCAGGCAGTAATAGTAGATCCCAGCTACCGCTTCTTCTTCGAAGACCAAGAGCTCTAGTCTTTCGCTTCAGCCAGCTCATGCTACAATGCAATTCACAGTATCACAAATAGAGGTTTGCAAGTAAATAAGTAAGCGTTCCTAGTCACCTCCGAACAATGTGATTCGCAGCCAAATACGCTAGAATCACCTTCGAAGGTTTTCCCTCTTGATAGTAAATTCTAGTTCTCTCTAAACCAAACCAAAATCGTGTCAGTCAAACTGCAAGCTAGAAAATAATGAGTAGATACCATCCAGCTGAGCAGCGTCCATTTGGCAGTACGTTGTAGGCTGAAACGAGTATATTTGATTTGCGCATGCGCCATAGCTAACACGTGTAACAGAATGTAATTAGATAATACACTTGTATAAGTACAGTCTACCTTACATTTAGCGACATTGGGTTTAGCGACACATCGGTATTAACGACCGAAACGTTTTACCCTATCAAGAAGGTAGTACAAAATATGTCTTCCTACCTCGGGTTTAGCGACAGCGGATATAGTGACAAATTGCATTTACCGACCTGTCTAAACTGTCCAGTGTAGTACTAATTTCCTCGTTTATACCGACCAATGTAAATTTTGTAACGCATGCGCCGATCACGTGTCTTGAGCATGGCTTCCAGAAAGCGAAAACGGCTGTCATTCTCAGAAAAATACGCGATTTTGGCCGAACTCGACTCTGGCGTGTCACGGAATGCGTTGGAAAAGAAGTACGACGTCCCTCACGGTACTTTAGCTGGCATCATCAAAGACAGGCGTCGAATAGAAGAAGCAGTTGCCAGCGGAACGAGCCTAGGTGCTAAGAGTTCAAAGTTATCGAGATATTCTCAGATCGACGCTGCTCTGCTTGAGTGGTTTCGTCGAATTAGGACCAATTGTCCAGAAACTCCGATAACTTGTCTGGAGATTCTAACGAAGGCAACCGCAATAGGAAAAGAGCTGAAAAGAAGAGAAGTTGCTGCTTACAAGTCGTTTGACGAAAATTGCCTCGATCTCAATTGGGTGGATCGCTGGAAGAAGAGGAATGCGATAGCATCAAAGAAAATGCACGCCGAAAGTCAATCAGCCGACAAAAATGCTGCAGCTGATTGGGTGCAAAATCAGCTGCAATTGATTCGACAAGAATTCTCTGATGACAACTTCTTTAATGCAGATGAAACTGCGCTATTTTGGAAACTCATGCCTGATAGAACCCTCGCATTCAAAGGTGAAAAGTGCCGAGGAGGAAAACATTCTAAGGAACGCCTAACAATTCTTGTCGACGCCAGTGCTACGGGAGAAAAATTGTCTTTATTTGCTATTGGCAAAAGCAAGAAACCACATTGCTTTCGCGGTGTGGCAAACATTCCCGTAGCTTACGATGCTAACAGAACTGCTTGGATGACGAAGCAGTTATTTGAGCCGTGGCTGAGAAAGTTAAACGCAAAAATGCTTGGCCAGAAAAGAAAAATTGCGTTGATTCTTGACAATTTTTCAGGCCACCCTCAGGTTGCCTTGTCAAACGTGAAAGTATTCTTTCTTCCTCCAAACACAACGTCTATAGTCCAGCCAATGGATGCAGGCATTATAAAGAACTTGAAGTTTCACTATAGGCGATTGTTGATGAAGAAGCCATTGCTCTGCTACGAAACGGAAACGCCATTTGCAATTAACGTTCTTCACGCTTTAGAGTGGCTAAAAATAGCATGGAAATCGGTTGATGCTCAAGTCATTCGCAATTGCTATTGCCACGCAGGATTTCGCCGCGTGGGTGAAGGAGTGGAAGAGCCGCGTCTTCCGCATTCCTTTCCGCTTTGGAGCAACGCAGAGGATGCCTGGTCTCACACAAGGGATTGACTGGACCGAATTCGTTGACGTAGACCAATGTGTTGCGGTGGGGCCTAGCAGTAAAAGAGACTCCGTTAATGATATTTTAGACACAGTCTTTCCAGAAACAAGAGAACCACTCGATGAAAGCACTACCTCTGACGAAGAAGATGTCGAAGAAATTGATACTTCTCCTCCACCATCGTTCAAAGAGGCTATGACAAGCATTGGATCAGCATTGGACTATCTTCGGACAATTCAAGGGTCAGAGGCAGAGTGCCTGAAATTGGCAAATATTCGTGAGTATATGGTGGACCAATACTTCAAAAACCAAAAGCAACAGCGCATTGAACAGTACTTTAAACCCATAAATGAAAACTAGATTGCTCGCGAGTTGATATATTAAACTAAAACAAATGTCAAACCTGTTAGTAAGCCTCTACAAGGCATTTACTGTGCGTAAACGTGTACATTGGGGTCAACGACACATCGCAAATAACGACCTAAATATTATGCCCTTTTAGATGTCGCTAAATGTGAGGTTGACTGTATATTTAATTGATCTTTATTAATCCATATTTCTCCTAACTGTAAGTTATTTAGTTGCACAACAGCCGTAAGCAACGGATAATTGAACGCCTGAATCGGTTACTTGAACGCAAAATACTTTAGAAGTGCAACTGAAAGTCTGTTTCCTAGTTAATGGCCCACATTCTATATTCTTCATGTCCCCTGAGACTGCTGTGGAGTAACAATGTACAGTAAGACCTGCATGAATCAAATGTTCTTGCTGAAGTTAAATAACAGAAGACTCATTGTCTTTACTGTGCTTATTGTGAGCTGTTGTGTCAGGTAACTGAGGTATTTAAGCTTCAGGTGCTTTGTTGAAGTACTTTGTTAAGCTTCTTGACTTTCTGAAGACAATGCTTTCATCTTCAGGCCTGTAGGCTGGAGGTTTAGTGGGTTCATTTGAACTCCTATTTGGTGTGTCAATGTCAGCTTTTCTGAGTCAACTTCTTTCATACATAGCAAGGAGTTTCGCTCTTTTCTGTTTCATTTGGTACTTCTAGTTCTGCATCTAGTTCTGCATGAAATGTTTTCAAACTACGAATCATTACATGCACTTTGCACTTTGTGGCAGCCATAAGACTCTTGTCTCAGAAGTCATGTCCGAGTTGCTGGAGGTCCATGAGAACATGAACCCTACCGAGCAGCACCACAAAAGGACTATCAGTTCGCTTTCAGAAGAACTCGAGACCCGCCTACGCAAGGCGACTCGAGGGCGCCTGACGTCGCGGCCGGGAGTCTGAGAATATCGAAATTCTCCACACACGAAGACGAAATCGAGACAGAGAAATCCGGAATAAGCGCCGCTACCAGGAGACCGGACCCCCGTCGCCACGACGCAGAACCCGAGCGTCAAGCGGCGGCGACATGTACGCCGCTGCTGGGCGCACCGGCCCATTGACGCGCAAGCACGGCGCGTCGGAGCGCTGAGTCGTCGTAGGCGCACCATACCAAAAGTCTTTGCGCGATCTCAAAAACATCTACGGAACAGCTTCCACGGGTCATACCCATGAAGCAGCACTTACATTTACCAAATTACATTAATAATTACATCAAAATTTACAACAGCAAATAAGAACAAAGAAGCAGGAGCCACAAGTGTCAAGTGACTAAAACACCCTACAGTTGTTCCGTCGTAATGCTGCCGAAAGGCATTCAGGTACGTACCTCTAACAGCAACGTATATCTGCAAAGGTCTGCAAAGGTCTGCACGTTAGAGATACGTAAGAAAAGAAAGGACATGTCTCATGCATCAAACTAACAATGTGATGTGTTGATTACAGATATGGGTGGTCGAAGAACTTTGTCAACAGCAGAATTTGACCTTATTAAGTACTTGAGATCACATAGTAGATCATCGGCGAATGAAAGAAAATCTCAAATACAATGGAAGGTTTTGCAAGTCCGTGTGCAAAAATCAGTTTGCACTTCGACATGTCTTCGATTCCAGATCGAAAAACCCTAATGGTATTGAAGAAAGACGTATGGTTTCATCTTCAAATAAAATTGTAGTACACGCAGAAGAAGTAGAAGAACTGATCACGACCCTCTACAACCGCAGCAAAGGCGCTAATGCAAAGACACTGTATGGTCTAATTTCAAAGCACTTTGCCGGGGTGGATGAAAGTATCATTCAAACACACATTAGTGCAACACGAGAAGCCCAGTCTTTCCACCCTAAGTTTTAACAAGGCACCTTTGCAGCCTATAACCGCTTCTGAAGTACAGGAGCGAAGTCAGTTAGATCTGGTAGACTTCTCAGATCTTCCAGTTGAAGTTGAGCCAGACGGTCTGACGTGCAGGTATGTCCTTAGCGTTCTAGATGTGTTCAGCAGGTAATTACCATATTTGCAAAATATTCAAGATGAAATAAACCTTACTTTGTTTAGGCATTTGTTTCTCCGGCCATTGTCTGGAAATTCTCCTTACCTGGTGGCTCAAGAACTGATTGATATCTTCTACATCGTTAGTCCACCGAGAATAATTCAGACAGATCAGGGCACCGAGTTTCGAGGAATGGTTGAAATGTTGTCCTCAGCCATGAATATCACTGTAATTCGTAGCAGGCCTTACCATCCACAATCTCAGGGAAAGGTTGAGTCTATATACATACCGTACGCCACAAAAGCACTAGTATGACTTACCAGTGATATATCGCACATTGAAAAATCTAATCAGTCTCTGAAAAGCAAAATCAGGTATGATATGACATTGAACGGCACGGAGGGCGTCCATTGGGTCGAGGAACTCCCCATTTATGAGCACCTCTACAATGTGTCGCCGCATCAGGCTTTAGGTAAAGCATATTTCAGTAATACAATATCATGTCTGTAATTTGTATTAAATATTAGGATCTAAATTATGTCCTTTCGAAGTCTTTTATGGCAGGCCAAACAACGCTGTCCTTTATAGCCATGTCATGAAGACGATCGAAAATACAAATGATTACAAGTATGATGATGTGTGTAATGGTGACTTTGTTGACATGGACAATGAAACAGACGCTGCTTCCTCATTCAACAGTCTCCAAACGGTGCAAGAATCTATAGCTAATTCAGAGATTGCAGACAGTGATCAGGGTAGTGTCCGAAGCCATTGCGTCGCTACCTGGCTCGAAACTTGTCGCTTGCTACGGGAGGCTGCCTTAAAGTCTACCAACAAAGCTGCCTCTAAGATGATTGGTCGTCGCCTTGGATTGAGGGTACCAACAGAGTATAAAGTAGGAGATGACGTCTTAGTCCTCTTTCCTGCAATAAGACCAGGCCGAAGGAGAAAGCAGCAGTATCATCGTTTTATTACGTCTGTGCCTGGCAGAGTAGTAGCAGCGCAACCAGATCAGTACCGATATCGAGTGGAGTTTCATCATCAATGGAAGTCAACCACAAAATGGCTTTCGGTAACAGACATCACATCTCCGTCGCTGTCTTTAGAAAAATCTACAAGTAAGGTCAGTACCATGCAAGATGTCGCACTAATATAACGTCACGTTTGGAAGCTATATATTGACGTGTTTTCATTAGATGTAGGTAGATCAGCCAACTTGTCTTTGCTAGCACCAAGTTTTTGATAACTTGCACCGTGAACATTCGGCACAGCTTTATGCAAAAATTGAAGATGACTGCGAAACACAAAGCTAAAATGACGCTGGCGAGGTACGGAAGAGAGTTGATTAGACAGCCGTAACGAAACAAGGTTTACTTGCATTGTGTGCGCAGGAAATTCCGCCAACTGCAAAGAGCAAGAAATCGCCTTCCGGAGAGTTTCCAAGATTTGGCATACTAGACAACCTCGCCCAAACATCGTCAGCTATTTATCAGCTTTCTGCTTTGACGGCCACATCCAGTCTAGCTATTTTTCAAGTTTGCTCTTTACTTGCACCAAAAACTCAGGGAAAGTTTTCCGAAGGATGACAGCATCTTGTCACACCCAGGCGTAAGCGCTGTTACGAGTGACGGTTCGGCTAATCATCCACTATCTAAAATTGCAGTTGCAAAAAGCGAGATTATTGAATCATCTTTCGACAGGCTTAAACCTAAGCCCCAGAACAGTTGCTCCTGCTCTCCTAAATGTAGTCGCCAAGCAAGCGCTCAATGCAGCTTCAGAATGCACAAAGCGTGTTGCAAAAAAGCAGCATAAAATGTTCTGTGAAGTGTCACAATCGCTCCGCAGCAGATTTATGGTATTACAAAATTTAATAGTAGTTATTGCATGTACATCGTTGAGTAACTTTCTTGTGCAGGGAGGAGCATTTGATGAAACTCACCTCCAGTCATTCTACAGTTGTATCATCGCTCTCGCGATGTGCTGCTGATTCTCGTCAACGGTAGCCTGGACAAACATTGAACGAGTGCAGAAATGTTTGTCTTATTGTGTAAAAGTGGGAAGGAGCGGATAGAAACGGACGGTGTTCTAGAAGAAAGGTCTAGCGATATTCCTACTATGCAGAAAGCTAGTGAGTGTCACGTGGTCACATGCACTGACCGTGGTGTCAGAATATTGATTGCTGGACTGTTGGGAAGCAACTTCGTGTTCGTTTGTTGGTAGAAACAAGCTGATTCTAGCATGACTGACGAAATTTACCACGTATTCCTAGCTACCAGTAAGCAGAAAGATTCCTGTTTTGTACCAGAAAAAAGATGTACAGGAACTAGCCAAAGTCCTATGGAGTGATGAGTCTACTTTCGAGCTATTTCCAGCTAAAGGGCGAGTGTGGGTTAGACGGGGACCTAATGAGAGGTTTAAGGAGGAGTGCCTAGTGCCTACAGTTAAACATGGTGAAGGACTCTGTTATTGTCTAGACTTTTCTAGCTTTAATAAAACAGTAAAACGTAAGTTTTCATAACGTTTTGCTGAGGTAATTATTGCTGCTAAGTTATAAAACAAGAAAAACTGGTATTTTGGCAGGGTGCCCCAAACTTTGGCTCTCAACTAATAAATCTCTATATTCAGCATGTGTCCAAGTTTGGATGGACAGCTTTGATGTTTGCAGTACAGAACAGAAACGAAGAATTGTTAATCTTTAACCATGGCAATTACAGAGCGAACAAGCCGCACAACAAAATTACTGAAAAAGCAACTGTAACTACGTTTTAGCAATAAAAACGTCGTCTTCAAATAAATGATTCAGATTTCAACAGCGTAGGGTTTTAAACGGTGTCTATTTTTTTCAAACGACGTCGCGCCAGTTTCTTTCAGAGGAATGGGACGAGCTTCGCCGAGCAAGTAGACAGGGTGAGTTCTTTGAACTTGGAGCGACGTCCATGATAACAGGACGGTCGGACTCTATCCCTACCGCGAGTTTCTTGTAAACAAAAGGAAAAGTACGGCGACATGTCAACTGTAAACGATAAAAAAAGTGCGACGACACGCTGGTGCATGGGCCAGACAAAAAGAAAATGTGACAGATAGACCAGTCATGACTGTAGCCGACTTCTGTCAGTATATCAACACCCAGCTCGGCTTGAGACAAGTCAAGGTACCTTAGAACGCATGGACGTAGATAGCGCTTGTGCAAAATAGAACAATGCTAAATCCCTGTTCAAACGCTCCTCCGATGGGGGTCACAAAGAGTTACTCTGATGGCCAGCGAAATGGCAAAGTTCGATTCAGGGTTGAATTTGCTTGCAATTAGGCGATACAAATCCTACCAATTATCTCCTAGCCATAAGAAGAAACTGTTATTCTTCGGACTACTGAGTCTATTTGAGAACATGGCAAGAAAGCATGCGAAACACACAAACCAGTAAGAACAACTGAAAATAAGTGTTGTAATTAAAATTATATCTCAACGCATTGTATAAGTCCATGGAATAAACTTCATCCCTCCTCTGGCTCGAGTGAAGTCTTTTAACGTGGTAGACTCCTGCATCGACTGGATCCATTGTGTGCATTTGCGTGTATCACCAACCCGGTTCAATCAATGGCTGTCCAAGAAAGGGAACCTGATACATTCAATGGTGACAAAAAAGTGTTACACATCTTTGCAGTTAAACAAAATTCTATTTGACACTTACTTGATTGCTCCTAGGTGTCATTAACATACGAACCGTTGTTGACGATCTCAGTTCCTGATTTGATAAAGATATCTCTTACGTTCAGTGAAGAAGTGGGCCAATTGTATCGGTAAAATCGAATCTTCTATACTGGCCTTACAGTCAACTATATTCTATTTACATAGCAAGGAGTTTCGCTCTTTTCTGTTTCATTTGGTACTTCTAGTTCTGCTTGAAATGTTTTCATCCAGAGCATGGCAAATGAGTCAAAGCTAAGCACCATTGGCGTAAAAAAGATAAACAGTACACTCAAAATTTGCCATCGAATCAAGAAACTCATAGACGAAAACAACAAGTCTACCATGGCTTCAATCTTCCCATACATCAGTACACCACAGTACACAAACTGAGCACTATGACAAAGGATGTTCCAGCTGCTATTAATGTACACCTCACACCAGCTGGGAGAGTCTCCCAAGCAGGACAACCCTTTTTAAAAGCACATCATCCATGGATGCACACACTGTACATGCATGGTAAGAATGTCACACTGATCAGTCTGTTGAACAAACACTCCATCTTTGCAAATATATGTATGGCAAAAAAAAATTGTTGCCATCGTGCTCTAAGAAATAGGTTAACCTGACATTTTTTTGATTTTGTGCATTCAATCATTTGATTTACAACCCTTTGTTGTAATTATCGACATAGGTAACATTTAGTACAATTGCTTTACTGGTTGCATCCCGTTTTCCCGTCAGTTTTGAGAATCATGTTCTTGTAATGACTAAAGCCCGGTTCACAGTACGACGCTAGCACGAGCGTCTTGCGAGCGTCAGCGTCACACTGTGAATATGTCAGCGTCCGCGACGCTCGCAGGACGCTAGGCGAGGGTCCACGACGCTGGAATAGAGAAAAGTTCTAATCGAGCGTCCTAGCCGGAAGTGACCCAGCGTCCGATAACATCAGGTGCTCGTTTTCAACCAATCGAAAGTCAGTCAGCGCAACTGGACGTATCTGGGATATTCTATTCGTTCACATGGCATCAATCATTAGTTCATCGATAGAAGTTCTCATTGAGTGTGTGTGTGTGTGTGTGTGTGTGTGTGTGTGTGTGTGTGTGTGTGTGTGTGTGTGGTGTGTGTGTGGTGTGTGGTGTGTGTGTGCGTGCGTGCGTGCGTGCGTGTGTGGTTTTCCATGCGTTTGGCAAGTTCAGTCAAAGGACTGCAAGGACATAAGGATGAAAGACAACGCTTGAGACAACGGCGCAGCAGCAACAAAAGCAAAACGTCGTCGTCCATGTCTGTCGCGAGCACATTGTACACACGTTGTTACTTTGCAGCGCCTGACCACTGTCGCAGTGTCTTCTTTCTGCGATGGACGCTCGTAAGACGCAATACTGTGAATGGTATACAGCGCCAGCGTCTTCGCTGACGCTCGTTTTAGCGTCCTTGTCAGCGTCCAGGACGCTCATAAGACGCTATGCCAGAGTCCTACTGTCAACCGGGTTTAATTGTCACAGGACATGATTTATGATGCTGCAAGAGGCGGTGTTGTTCCACACACGCATAAGGTTCAAGGTGCGTGCGTGCGTGCGTGTGTGTGTGTGTGTGTGTGTGTGTGTGTGTGTGTGTGTGTCTGTGTGTGTGTCTGTGTGTGTGTCTGTGTGTGTGTTCTTGTGTGTATAGATAGTGCCAGTTATTTCTCTAAGACAGTAATACCAAACGGTGCCCGCCATCGGTGGCACGACTGATGACCAAGTTTGGTCTTACTCGGCATGTGTCAATCATGCAAGGTGATACTAGTTGTGACTAATAATTCCACTTGAGTGCAAATGATGCCTTTAGTGAACTATTTAAATTATCGACGCACTTACACTACGCCTAAAGAGTCTACCTGCGTAATATCCGGGAGTGCTATACGCTCGATTTCAGTGCATACGCGAGATTTTGTGTTGTTCTCACAATGACACCAAAGAGAAGGAAGACAGCTCTCACAATGACACCTGCAGCTGCAGCCAGTTAGAAACGCAAACGTTTAGAAGACGAAGAACCGAGACAACAACGACTAATCAGAGACAGGATGGCGAAAGCGCGTGCTCAGCAAGGTGAGGCGGATAAACTAGCGCGATTAGACAGCGACAGACACAAAAGTGCTACAGCTCGCGCGAACGAAGACGACTTAGACAGACAGCGACGACTTCAAATCAATCTATAAGCGACCAACCGATGGGAACTCATCTGGTAATTAGAGTCTGGTGTACAGCGAAGTTTTCGTTTCTGTGTCTGCTGCAGGTGCTGCTGGACTTGGTTCTTGTTTTAGGCGAGTTCATTTGCTCTCACGGGTTGCGTGGCAAGAGCGCGCAGGTCGTACGTCTTCTTGTGCGACAACTTGGCAGGTGAGTTGTTCTTCGCGAAATTGCTTATAGGCTCGTCTGGACGTCAGCTACAGCGTTAAAGCTAGCAACAGGACGAGCACTCTGTCCTACACTTCATTGGCTTCCGTACTGTCACGTACGGAAGTTGCATGATCATGCACTTCCTACGTGAGATGTTGTCCTTGTACGTACACGCTGATTGTTGAATGCTGTTCGTTTCCTTTTAGTACGTCATATGTGATTATATCCTACGTACTGTACGTCAGTGGCCAAAGTGAACAGGGGTTGACGTACTTTTGCGACAGAGAAGAAGTGGGCTAACGAGGTAACGTGTTGTGCGTCGGTTGTGGACGTTTTTGCGTGGGGTTGGTTGTTGTCAACCGTTGCTTCCAGTTTGAACGTTCGTCAGGGCCGCCTAAGTCGACAGGAGTCGACGTACATGTCATCTTTTGGTAGAAAGAAGTGGGCTAACGAGGTGACGTCTTGTGTGTGGGCTGTAGACGTAGACGTTGTTGCGTGGGGCCATGGGGTTGTTGCTGTCATCTGTTGCCTTCAGTTGTCTGTATATATAGCGCTTTGTAACTCTTGGTTGGGACAGTTTGCAGCTATTTTTTCACTGTTTACGTTGTCCAGCTATATAGCTATACATTATATTTCCATGGATGCTTGTTTTTTGCGCTGCCAACCTTTCAATAGTGAATGGCAGCGTAAGAAGACAAAGAGACTTTAATGGTGGCAGCTGTGCAGAAGCAAGAAGACTGTTGAAAAATGTCAGCCTAAACTCTTTGGGACGCCCAATAGTTACTTACTGTCAGAGATATGAATCAGATGATTCCATACTTCTTTGCAGTAATTGTGAAATGAAGTTGACAGATTTGGTCAAGTGTGCACAACGCAGCCATGCTCTGAAGGGAGAGGTAGGTAAAGATTTATGACAAAGCTCTAACTACAACAACAATAGCAAGTGAATATTGTAATTTTAGATTGAACAACTGTTGACTAGTGTAGCAACAACAGTTACAAGTGGAAGTCTAGCCAAAAGGCCTCATCTGGACACAACTGAGACAGGCAGTTGCACAACTGAGCAGCTGAGTCATGCAGGAGAGTGTTGTGACAGGTGCAGCAGGGTCTCCAATTGTTCGGACGCCTAGTCCTAGATCCCCATGTTTAGATCATACCAGCAACTCACATGCAGTCACAGCAATGGATCAATAATTATTAACAAATGGGTTCATAATGTGTGGTGTATGAGTAGTTAACTGTCCAGTACAGACGAGGTTCAAAGATATTCAAACTTAAGACTCCAAGGAGAAGGCGTGCTGTCAAGCAGTGTGTTCGCAAATCATTATCTGCAATGTCTAGTTTTATGCTACAATCTAGAAAGGGAGCTGGTGCTGCAATGAGCAGCCTGAACAATATGATAAAACGAGAAGTGAAAAGGCTACGGAAGCTGAACAAATCGACTGTGTTCCTGGGCGGCAAAGAATCTCTCACCAACTTTTGCTGGGACAATGTCTGGTTGGAGTTGCATAGGTATGCTCCCACTCTGATGGACGTTCTGTCAGTTTCGTTGTTAGACCCAACAGACTACAAGCCAATGGCCTTAGGGGCTCTTGTAAGAAAAAATGTATGTATGTATGCCTGAACAATATATTCACCAGTGCTTGTTAAAAGCAAAGACAGTGCATCTTTCAGCTCTATTTGGACAGATTCTATATCAGTAGTTAGCCATACATTTGCTATGCTGCATGTGTAAATTAGTCGATTTTTGTATGTATGTATATGTATCTGTGCATGGATGGATGGATGTATAATCTTGTATTTTAAATTCTGGTTTCAGCTTCTCAGTATCGAGCATGGTTACTGTATTACATGATCCCTGTGCTAAATGATGAACTGCCACCTTGCAACTGCCTCCATGCAGCTCTATCTGCTTCAGCAATGCATTCTTTCCTTTCGTCTGATATAACAGAATCAAGGTTGAAGTCAGTTAAAAGCCGTCTGCAGGACTTCGTCGACATATGGGAGGACCTGTATGGTATGTTCAACTTGTGGATCTTCATTGAATTTGAAGTAAGGTCCTGCATATACTTTATATACCCTTGTATACATAGGTGTTGAGCATTGCACAATCAATCTGCACTTGCTCCTCCATATGTCAGATCATGTACGGTCGTTTGGCCCTCTCTGGACACATTCGTGCTTTGAATTTGAAGCTGCCAACATTAAACTTATGAAAAAGGTTCATGGTAGAACTCATGTTGAGAAGCAGGTAATTTCTATGATTAATGCATATCTGACCGCAATGCTCATGCAAGTTGTATAAAATTCCAAACAGATACTAGATTCATGGCAACAGATGCATTTCGATCCTGATATTACGAGTGTATCCGAGGAGAGGTGGGTGCCCAGATGGGGGTAATGACCCCACTTGCCCATCATCGAGAAGCATAAAAACACACAGAATATTAATTTATAATATTTTTTGTCGCTACTACTTGTAGTGCTGTAAATGTGTTTGTTGTGCATCTATGTGGTATAGTACGAATATAGCAGGAACTGTTGTGAATGTAGAAATGTTGTCATGAAACTAAATCAAAAAATTGACCCTGAGGGCGTGAAGTTACGGATAGGCAGAAAATTAAAGCGAAGGAAATATTGCAATAAGGTACGTACGTAGTATAATGATATATTTGCTGTATTACGTGGCTCTAATGTCATTGAAATTTAGGGACCCAATTTTGTATGGCATATAGACGGGTATGATAAAATAAAGCATTTTGGGTTTGCAATTCATGGCTGTATAGACGGGTAAATGTAATATTCCCGATTATTGGTGTCAATTGTAAAAATTTCTGTGTGTATAGTGTGTGCATTCACGCAAAATGTTGTGGCTGCGAGTTTCCAAAAAGAACAATGATCCGCGAGTAATAGCTGGATATTACATAGAGACTGTGAGAAATGTTAGAGGTACATATGTGACATGATATTGCTGCAGAATATTTTGTGAGTCAACCTATTTTCTAGGATGTCCTCGAGCAGTGCGAGCAGACCGTGGGACTGAAAACACTCTTGTTGCCTTTATCCAACCATTTCTACGCCATTTTGATAAAGATGGATTGGCGAAAGAGAAATCGTTTTGGTATGCAAAGTCAACAACTAACCAGGTATCGGAAGTATTCGATTTTGGGCAGTACTTTGGCAAGTAACTGGTTGACAAGATAATTGTGTAAGATATTATCCATCTATACCTAGTAAATATCATATTAGTGAGCTGATTGGTCTGTGACAAGCACCAGGTTTGTGGCAGGTGCTACAAACAGCACTGACTACCTGGTCTTACACTATTTTTAAGGATCTATTTTACATAAAAAGATACCACCAACGATGTCAATAGACTGAAAAGTGATTTCAAAGACCTATTGTCAAGGTTTACATTGCAGTTGTACTAGCGATTGTTGGACATGTTAAGTAATGAATGGTTATTACGGATTTACAGGGTTGTAGTCACAAGAATGTCTGAGTTTTCTGACCAAGCAGGAGTGAACTGGCATATTGCATGCAAGTATCCAAATGAAATGGCTACTAAATCTACCGCGGTATTCATGTACACAATGAAAACTGCATGAGTGGAAACTTCACGACTTAGTTGGCCTTGTCATTGTCTGCTTGATTGATCAGGTGCCTCTAGCAGAACTGCTGCTAAATAAGAATAAACTCCCAGATATGTGCAAAATCTTGGAAACCCTTCAGCAGTACGTTCCATCTGTTGCCGTCACAAGATCGTACCAGGTCGGCCAGGTGAACTTAACACTGGAAGATCATGACTTTTCTAAGGTTTTGTTAGGTGGTGACCAACTGACAGCAGCTACGGCTAGAGGAGCTGCTGCTTTGAGAGACAACCACAACACCAGTCATGAACGCCTAGAAGGATTTGAGGCTGTAATAGAATATTGGCATGCACGATTAGCATTTGCCAAGGTGCTCAAGATGCATTACATGTCTAGAGGCTGGTATTGATAAAGTCTGTTTAGGTCATCTGGAAACGTCTGTATTCGGGGAAGTCTGGAAAAGATGCGGGGACCTTGCATCAGCTGAAACAACTAATCAACAGAACTACTGTCCGTGCTGACCCAAGCAAGGATTTGAAAGCTGTAGAAGCTTTCTTTTTTCTTGTTTGGCAAGCACGTGGTCGCCAGTGCCAAGGCTGTTCTGACCAAAGAGATCATCGTTGCAGTTGATGTTCTGGCTGACAAGATGGTTGAGATGTTTGTTGAACTATCTCCATCAGGATTTCCTGCTCATCCTGATGGTGTATACGCGTACGGTCTAGAAGTATTCAACCTAGGTCTGCTGTATCACGGTTTCCATGATGCAATTCGAGATGGTGATGGCGATCGTGTAATTATATACTGGAAAGCACTTTTGATCATATTCAGAACATCAAACTGCCACAACTACAGCAAAAAGGCATTGCTTTTACTTGTACAACAACAAAACCTTGCCCGAAAGATTGGCGATGCAAACGAAATGGTCAACGTTTGTAAATAACAAAGGTAGAACGGATGTAACATCCCTTGCGATCTAGCAATGAAGAATCTGAATCGAAGACTAAAATCCATTCTTCACAACATGGGAGCTAATATCCAGCCTAGCTCGATTGTTAGAGCTGCCAAGAGCATTGGTATAGTAGACAATATATGTACAACATTTGAAGAATCTCTTCACATCCATTCTGCTTCTGCCCATCATCCAGTGCCTTCTGTCAGTATATCAACACCTAGCTCGGCTTGAGACAAGACAAGGTACCTTAAAACGCTTGGACGTAAATAGCTCTTGTGCAAAATAGAACAATGCTTAAGCCCTGTTCAAACGCTCCTCCGGTGGGGGTTACAAAGAGTTAATCTGATGGCTAGCGAAATGGCAGGGTTCGATTCCAGGTTGAATTTTGCTTGCAATTAGGCGATACAAATCCTACCAATTATCTGCTAGCCATACGTAGAAACTCGGACTACCGAGTCTATTTGAGAACATGGCAAGGAAGCATGCGAAGCCCACAAACCAGTAAGAACAACTTGAAAATAAGTATTGTAATTAAAACTATATCTTAATGCATTGTATATAGGTCCATGGAATAAAATTCATCCCTCCTCTGGCTCGAGTAGTCTTTTAACGTGGTAAACTCCTGCATCGAATGGATGCATAGTGTGCTCTTGCGTGTATCACCAACCTGGTTCAATCAATGGCTGTCCAAGGAAGGGAACCTGAGACATTCCATGGTGACAAAGATTGTTACACATCTTTGCAGTTAAACAGAATTCTATTTGACACTTACTCGATTGCTCATAGACGGCATTAACAAACGAACAGTTGTTGACGATCTCAGTTCCTGATTTGATAAAGATATCTCTTACGTTCAGCGAAGGAGTGGGCCAATTGGAACGGTAAAACTGAATGTCCTGTACCGGGCTTAGAGTCAACTATATTCTATTCACATAGCAAGCAGTTTCGCTCTTTTCTGTTTTATTTTGGACTTCCTAGTTCTGCATGAAATGTTTTCAAACTACGAATCAATGCATGCACTTTGCACTTTTTGTGGCAGAGATAAGACTCTTGCCTCAGAAGTCATGTCCGAGTGGCTGGAAGTCCCTGAGAACATGAACCCTACCGAGCAGCAACACAAAAGGACTATAAATTCGCTCTCAGAAGAACTCGAGACCGGCCTACGCAAGGCGACTCGAGGGGGCGTCTGACGTCGCGGCTGGGAGTCTGAAGATATCGAAATTCTCCACTCACGAAGACAAGATCAAGACAGAAATCCTGAATAGGCGCCGCTACCAGGAGACCGGACCCCCGTCGCCACGACGCAGAACCCGAGCGTCAAGCGGCGACATGTACGCCGCTGCTTGGCGCAACCGGCCCATTGACGCGCAAACACGGCGCGTCTGAGCGCTGAGTCGTCGTAGGCGCACCATACAAAAAAAAGGTTCGCGCTATCTCAAGAGCATCTACGGAATACCTTCCACGCGTCATACCCATGAAGCAGTATTTACATTTACCAAATTACATTAATAATTACATCAAATTTTTACAACAGCAAATAAGAACAAAGAAGCAGGAGCCACAAGTGTCAAGTGACTAAAACACCCACAGTTGTTCCGTCGTACTGCTACCGAAACGTCTTCAGGTACGTACCTCTAACACCAACGTATATCTGCCGAGGTCTGCACGTTGGAGATACGTAAGAAAAGACGCATGAAGACTGACGCGAAGAAGTAGATTATAGGATTAAGTTCCTTACTAGATGTGTTGGAATTAGTAAGCGAAACTAACATGGCAAAACTTGTGTCAGTTGATACTGTCATAGAAACTATGACCAATCTGTTAAGGTATTCACAGATCCCTGACATAGTGTCAATCATTATGGCGATTTCAATAAGGATTTGTTATTAAAACCAGACTTCAAACTAGCAGGTCTCATGGTCAATTTGGATATTCCCAATTGGTACAACTCGTACTACAGACAAGACTACTTTTATAGACTATATTTATTGCATTAATTTACAACCAGAATGTGTTGACGTTTATGTTGCAGATGTGTACTACTCACACCATAACGTCATCTTTTGCTCCATACCACTCTCCTAAACAGTTGCATTAGTAGAACATTTGATTAGTTGTACAATCAGAGCATTTAAACTGGCGTTGTGAATAGCTGAAAAAGTAGCTTGTAAATATTTTGAATGTTTATAGAACATGACAAACAGTGGTAAGCATATATACTGTTTAAAATGTGTATGATCGTCATAGCTAGAAAACTGGCAACAAAATAATGCAATTATTTGCGTTAAATGCTCGTGATTGTTCAAAATATTGCATTTTCTGGAATGCGTAAACGTGTCATTCTTCTAGACTGGGCCTCTCCTTTAGGAAAATCCTGCATCCGCTACTGGACGATGTGTGGCAGCTAGGTGCTGTAGTACGGTTTCCGAAGACCCTGAACAAGGACAAAAGTGGACGGACCAAGCCAGACAAACGAGAGATCGTTGGCAAGCCCCGAGTGATTCTTCCGTTTGTGTAGTCGTTATTTTGGAGCAGACTACTTCGAAGTTAATCCAGGATTTTGCGACATATTTAGTTTAGGTTACCGGCCGCCGAAATTGAGCCTCAAGCCGTGCATACCGATTGAGACAGAGCGAAGGCTGGGCATTTGAAAACACCAAAAAAAGATGAGATTGGCATACGAAAAACGTGAACATGTCTGTCTATACAAACTCATTCCGCAACATCTTTGCGAGTGCCCTGGAAACGAACAGAGCTCAACGCGACCCGAAAACGACACGCACTATCTCCGTCTCACAGCCGACCGCCACGACGACCGGCTACAAATGTGGAGGCAGCATATCCTGCCCCGAACAAGTACCAATGGCTGGCATCACGACAAGTCTCACCAGACGACGGGTCAACGCGACGACCACCGTCGCCTCCACCATATCTACCGCTCCCGCCGCCGCCGCCGCCTCACAGATACCGCCACCGGGAACGCACAACACCACGGAACCACAGAACCAGACGATGCATATACTAGCTCTACTCCAACAGACCAACGACATACAAACCGACGATCCGAGCTACGTGACGACCGAACCACTACCGTGCCTACTCAGCAGACACGCGTACCTGTGTCGCAAGTTAGAGAGCATCAATCACCATCGGGTAGGTATTCATACACATGTGGAAGGAAGCGAATCTCGTACCGACGTGGCTACAGATCTCAAACGACGTCGAACCAGTCTTAAGCCACAAAACGGACGCCCTCGACTTACTGACCGAGCACTATGATAAGGTCCAAATAGAAATCCGAGCACACAAGGACAAGACGGAGCGCCAGATTGCAAACAAAATCAGCGCAGAACCCGACCCCGTCGAGAGAGAACAACAGACCTAAGCAACACAGAGGCACTCCACAGAGCTCAAGCGAGATATGGCGACAACCCGTCTATACAATGGAAGGAGGAGAAACGTAAAAGGAAACGAACTGAAACATCCAATGTCATCCTCTACTCGAAAGAACCGCCGTCAAACGCCATATGAGACACCAAACGGTAATAACACAAAACGGATACGTAAGGGCCACACTGAAACACCCGACTATATTCCTACTCACACTGAATCTGTATTGTCTTTTGTACACAAACACAGGTCGAACCAAACACCATCAAAAAGCGTCCCGATCGCCCAATCACGACTACGGCGCAGAAGACTCGGCCGGAAGAGCAGAACGCTAACACCGAGCACAGACACCGACTCTAGTTCTAATTGTCGATTCTTAAACCACACTGAAAACATTGATGACGATAGCAAAGATGATTATAATAATAGATATTATGTTCCGAACTGCACACTAGAGCCTCGCACCACCGACGCCCCGAGCACTAACAATCCAAAGCCCATAGACGACGACACCGCCGCCGCCGTCGTCGGGAGATACGTCGTAAACAGAAGTCACGCCACACTATCACACACCGAACTATCAGTACTCGACAAAGGACTCACGTTCGTACCCAGAGACAAAACCGAACCGACAACGCACCATCCGAGAATTCGATGCCTTCGCACGAAAGCTCAGACTCAGACTACACACGAACCGATGGCGAACGACACGACACACGAACAACGAAGCCACAAACGAAAACACGGATACCGCCGACCCAATCGCGGAGAGAACCGCACACGCCTACGGCGGGACACCGTTCAAGAGACGCTCAAAATGGGACCCACCCAAAACAGACAACGCCGCCTTCGAAGAATACATCGAAAGAACACGCAGAACACTAACCGAGACGACACCAACAAGAAAGATATTCCAAAACCTCACCAAAGAAGAACGCACCGCCCTAGAACGACTCGGCAAACGCGACGACATAGTCATAAAGAACGCAGACAAAGGATCCATAATCGCACTGGTATGCAGGTGTCGGTGTTGAATGTGCTTTCTGCTGTATCAGCTAGTAGTTCAGTTGTCGCGCCTTTGCTTGACAATGTGTCACCTTGCATGGCTTCAGTCAGGATGGCTGCTGCACGCGGTGGGAAACCTGTCGTGTCAATGATGCAAGAGGATCATGACTTTGCTAATCACTTGGAAGATGGCTCCCTTGTTCAGTCAGTCACTGTTCTCTCTAAGGACTGCTCATCTACAAGAGATAGTGGTGATATCCTATCCGTGGATGACACTTTGGATTCAGTGCAGTGCAGTGCTATCAGGGAATCACCATCCCCTTGTGACTCTGAGTTCTGATCTGATGACTACACATCCTCGTATAGCTTCTCGGCTAGAAAGGACGGAAACTCCTACATCTCAACTCAGTCCAGACTGCTGTGGACCCTGCACTTCGTCGAGAGTTTCTTGAGGAGTTGTAGAAAGTCAGGTAAATTCCTATCTGTGAGAGACAACGCCTTCCAAGGATCTTTGTGAACAGTGGAACCTTGAAGCTTATTGGTGATCTTAACACGATCATCAGTTCGTTGAAGGATGAACCAGATATGAGTGGAATCAGTTACCTGGTATACTCTGCTGCTTCGCTAGTGTCCGACTTCTAGACTGACTGGATACGTTATTCTTTATCTCTGCAGTTGCACCTGTTTAGAAGAAGAAAGAGGCGGCCACCACCGCCAACTCGAATTCCTTTCTCCAAACTTGTATGTGTACTGGGGTATTGCAATGTCAATCAAGAGATCCATTGTTTGTGTTGCAGGACGCCTATATGATGAAAATACATAGGACGCTCCAGGTACATGCAGTCGAAGTGAGTAAAATTGAAATTTACTAAACCAAATTTCACATAGAACAAGCCTGAATCCTATGCGGTTCGAGTCCTACGGCTTCAGGCGAAATTTGGTACACGCCGTTGTACCTGCATAAAATGCGCATTTGAGTGCAAGGGCCAGCAGTCCTGGGCCCGCCATGTCCGCAAACAGCACAACTCCCGGCATCCGATACCAGCAGAATTTAGAGAAGTAAGAATATCATATACTCAGAATACGTGCTGTCTCTTCTTCAATGTCTTTGTTTAGTTTATCAAAAAAGGATTGATAAGACTACCAATTAGAGGCAACTGGAAAGCTCAACATGTGAGAACACAACTTCCGCATGATCACACAGAAGGATGTTATGATTAATTAGCGGAAAGCAGGATTTTCTACCCCTAGTGTGAACACGGCCAATGTATATGGTTACCATAGGCATGTTTGCTGCTTTGTTGCAACTGAGGGACTGGTTGTTGCTGCTCAAGACCAAGCTCTTCGGACTCGGTACTATGAGCGCAAGATTCTACATCGTGATGTCAGTCCTACTTGCCGCATGTGCAGTGTAGGCCTGGAGACAGTCGACCACATTGTGGCAGGCTGTAGTGCTTTGACACCGATGGACTACACTGATCGACACAATCAGCTGGCCTCCATCATTCACTGGAATGTTTGTCGCCATTTGAGGTTCCAGTGGAGAGCAGATGGTACCGGCATTATCTTGCTAGGCGTGTGGAGACGGATGACATTACTATGATGTGGGATACCACTATCCCCACTGCAAGGAAGATCAAAGCCAATCGTCCAGACATCTGTCTCAGAAATAGGAAGACAAACACTTGTCTTCTTATTGATATCAGCTGTCCTGCTGATGGCAACGTTGGCAAGAAACATGATGAGAAGCTGGCGAAGTACAGCGACTTCCGAGTGGAGATAAGCCGCATGCGGCATTGTCGAACACTGGTGGTTCCGGTGGTCTTGGGAGCTTTGGGCACAGTGCACGCAGGTATTGCACGATGGCTGGACATTATTCCAGGTCATCACAACCTGCAGCACTTACAGAAAACAGTGCTTCTGGGATCTACTCGGATCCTTCGTAAAGTCATGTCTTCTTTCTAGACAGCCATGATGGTCTAAGTACTTCTGAAGCAGGGTTTGCTTCCGGTACTTGTAATAGACTTTACAAACCAGACTGATCTGGTTGAACACGACACATAATATTATTATTATAGGATGACACAAGCATTTCAACTCTGGCAGTTATTTCTACAGAAAAGGGTATAAACCAGAATCCTCTGTGCAATATACAGAGCAGCAATAAAAAGATGTTATGCTTCAATTTAGATAATTTATATACGTTATTCTTACAGGTTGTAAATCTGACGATTCAGCGACACTTTGCAATGCACTACCAAAGTTGCAGAAACAGATTGACTTCAATGAGACTTTTCCATTGGAAGTTCGTCGCGAAATTTGCCTCATGGATGCTATGGCTGCTCTAGAGCAGCGAGGTTATAATCCCGCCGTACCACCCCTGGTAAAACTAACATGAAAACCCTAATTTATTTACGAATTATTGATCAAAAGTACTTTTTGTTTTACAGGTACAATTTCCTGACGAAGAAGCCAGACACTGGAAGTGTCAGAAGAGAATTGTGGAGCTACTTGGTAGAAATGCCCGCGGTTCACTGTTTACTGGGATTCACAACCGTTGCATTCCTACCCACAGCGTTCAGCATCTTCAAGTAAGTAGTTTGATCGAACAAAGCTCTATCCGCGATTATTGCACTGTGTATATAATCTATTGCTATTATTGTAAAGCATGAATATTATCGGAAATTTGCAACGCTGATGTCTATGGCAGTAATACAAGACGGAATAGGCTTTCCTTTCTTTGCACCTTGTGCGTATGAATATCTTTGCAGAAAGGCGGCCACAGAAATTAGGCCAGAAATAAGCGACATTCCTGACGAAGATTTTCCCACGTAAGCTCTTCAGGTACGTCTAGATACCGTTTACGATAGTTATTTATTTAATGTTCACTCAATGGCTAGTGTTTCCTCAAACAATTAAAGTTTCATCTCAGCTATCTCAAGCAACTGACAGTATCAGTCCTGTGTCCAGCGACGAGAAAACAATTCAAAAATTTGTGGAGGTGGGATATACCAAGGCTGTCAGCCAAAGCCACCAAGAAGAGATACTCCATTCTATAGCTGTGCACCATTGCCCATTAAACATCAAAGCTGAACTTGATCAGCTGCGCGATGGACTTCGCACACTTGGCCTTCTACAATCTCTAGAATGGTATCCGTCTTTGTTTGAGACGCTGTTTATTGCCAAGAACACTTCTTCCATGACGGCTGGTAATGACCTACTGTTCTCGTCTACAAGTCTGTTCGTTTGCTTTTTTGTTTATTGCTGCATGTGCAGCACCTCGTCACAGGACTCCAAGTCCTTCCCAGAACGTCATCACCAAAAAGTCTCCTAGTGTAAAGGTCAGTAGAGTATATCATTGAGACATGTTGTAGACATTGCTAAAGAATGACTGATTGGATAGGTGGTTTTAAAGTACAAGTCAGGACCTAGAACATACAAAATTCCACTCCCAGAAGAAAGAAGGCAATTAAGGTGTGTTCGAGGGTCCTTGTTTCCGATGTCAGCAGCAAAATGCAACTCTGCCATCAAATCATTGAATGTATTGACTGCCAGAGAAATGAGAAACATCAGGAAACTTGGCAAATCCAGTGTGTTCATGGATGATGAGGCACTTTTAAACTTCTCATGGGAGGGAATTTGGGATGAGCTGCAGATGTATGCTCCCACACTATTGAATGTAATTAGCATCCTGGTGGCTGAAACTGAGAGGCACAAGCCACTCGTCTGCTTCATTGCTTCGATGGCTCTAAAGCAACAGCATAAACATCTGTCTCTTGTACAACGTGCAGTTTCACTTTTGCTGTATGGAAATGCCACCACCAAACAAGTTCAGGAGTTTGAAATGCGCATAATCCAGTAATTATCAACATTGTTTTTGTGCCACCTGTAGGTATTTTCTTGTTTACAACCTCTGATGGTTTGCATGTCATACAGAGCTACAATTTACCTGCTGGGCGTAATAAGTGCCAACTTTGATTCTGAGGTGAAGTCTAGGTCAGATAACCTGAAACATCACTTCCTGGTACTTAAAGCTACTTGTATATATTTGAATTAATTAACTGAGGTTTTCTATAACATGTAGACAGAAAATGAGGTTATTGGTGTTGTTGTGTCAAGTAAATCTGCCCACTCTCTCTCTTGCACCAGGCTTCAGATTCACCAGATAAACAGACTGTAGACATGACCGACATAGACACTACATTTGACACAACTGACAGGCAAGTAAACCGAACAATTGACGAGACAGTTGACACATCTACAGACTTAGCACAACAACTTGAAGTTATGGTACCTGTGAATAATGGGCATTCCAAGGATCAACCTCAGTCTGACTCACTCTCAAGTTCTCTTTGAGATCAATTGACTGACATTGAGGACACTATTTCAGAAATTGGAAATGAAATATAAAGTTTGGAGAGATTAGTCAACACTCTCTTAAATATAGAATATGTATGTACTGTTTGTATTAATGCCTCCTGTGCCTGCAGATGACGTAAACTTCTTCCAATTATTTACTATTTTTTCTGTTGCTAGAGATGTCATGCACCCTCAATTACAGTGGAGTGGATTTAAAAATAGTGGGCGATAATATCGACAAAAACATTAGGCCATCCAATCAGCGAGTTGATCCTCAAACACGATCTTACCGTGACAGGGTTCTTGTTTGCCGAATGAAAGACTTTAAACAACAGGCAGTTGATGTGGTGTGGCAAGTTCCTTGCAAGTACCAGAAGGAGATGTCAACTAAATGTAAGATGGTGACAAACATTGGGCTATGTGTATTGGGCATGGTAACAACGTTCATGTTCATATTTAGGTACCATTAGGTGTGCTGCTACACAACGAAAATCACTTGCCAGAAATGTGCAAAATTCTTGCCTGCCTGCAAGAGTATGTTCCCTCACATTCAACTGACAGCAGGCTTGATGTGGCAGATCAAGCAATACTGGTGAGGAATGTCAATTTCCTCCCAATTTTACTGGAAGGGGATCAACTCACAGCTGCTCGGGCACGAGGGTCGAAGTTTCTGAGAGCCAGTCATGACAGCGCAAAAGACAGACTGGATGCATTGGTTCCAGTAGTAGAAGATTGGCATGCTCGCGTCACCTTTGACAAGGTACGAGTGGTAGTGTACTATATAATAGACAATGCTTAACAACTGTACCAAAATGATGCTTGTGCAAGCTATATGGAAACGCCAGTTCTCAGATAGGTCAAGCAGGGACAAGGGCACACTGTTTCATTAAAGCATGTGCTGAACAGGACCAGTGTTCATGCAGATCCTGCTAAGAGCTTCAAGGCTGCTGAAGACTTCTTCAACTTAGTTTGGGAAGCTCATGCAGTTGCAGCTACACAACATCTGATGTCAATTCAGAAAGATGATTCAGTACTATCTTTGTGCAAACGTATGATTGATTCTTTTGTTGCGCTGCTTCGAAGTCCCAAAGAACGGCCAACTCTTCATGATGCAGTTCACGTTTATGACCTAGATGTTCCGAGCCGTAGTCTCGTATCCAATGGTTTCCATGATGCTATTAGAGAAGGAGATGGTGACCGAGTGATTTGGTATTGGAAGTTACTTATGATGCTCTTCAGGGAATCAGGCAGGAGAAATTATAGCAAAGAAGCATTTCTCATGATCTTGCAAATAAATTCTTTGTCTCAACGAGTAGCTGAGGAGATAAAATGGAGCCGTTTTGTGAACAGGAGAAGTCGTGTGGGATGCAATGTGCCCCGTTATTTGACCATGGAACATTTAAACAGAAGACTCAAGGGCATAATTCGTAACATGGGAGCTAACGTTGTTCCCTCAGCTATAGCTCGAGCTGCTAAATCTATTGGTGATGTAGATTGTGTATGTGAACTATTTGAGCAGAGTGTCCAGGCATCTATGGTCATTTCTCTAATGACCATCAGTACTGCCGCGAAGGTGAGGACGCGTGGTGCAAATACAACAGCCACACTCCTGAGTATCACCGCAAGTACAAGGAGAAGGACATCGCACAAGAGGGTTTGGCCCTGTTGGAGCCAAGCCGTCAGCGCCTCACTGATTCTGATCTACTAGAGAAGGTGCAAAGGGGAAAAAATCAGAACTCCAACGAAGCATTTCATAGCTTGATTTGGAAGCGAGCTCCAAAAGACATCTTTAGCTCCTTTCACGTAAAACATCCAGCTTTTTCTCCGGAAACACGTATTTCCAACACACTTCTGTAGGTGATCAGGACCTCAACAGCTCTGGCCGTGATCCAGAGGAACGCAGGCAATCTGGGTCTCCTGAGAGTTCTAGAGGCAATGAATATCATGGACAGAACGGTGTCTCGTTGTGCTCTAGAACGTCTCGATCAGCACAATGAAGGCGGACTAGCACACAAGGAGAAACCGGAAGTGAAGAAGCGGAGGCAGGTCTTTCGTGCAAACCGCAAGAAGCGACAGGATCATGCGGAACGGACTGAGGAACCGTCTTACAAACCGGGTAAATCTGTCAATGACGAATCTGTGACTGTAATCAAATTTGAAATTTGTGTCCATAGATGCCTTCGTGTTTGGTGACCAACCTGACTCTGACCAACCGGGTCCATCAGGTGTTGGAAAGAGTCAACCGCAAAACCGACGGGCCACTAAAACGAAGCCACCTGCGAGAAAGTCAAAGAAGAGACGTCTTCCTCCGGAGAACAGTGGTACCCATGACGCTTCTTCCTTGCGTGCAGATGCACAACCAAAAAAGAGATCGGCTCGTATCAGACACCCTGCAACTCGATTATGTGTTGACGACTATCAAGTAGATGATGATGACGATGATTGATGTCAATGCATCCTGAGTCTGGGGAGAGTAGCCGGTCGCGATACCATTGCTGCTGTAGATTGAGATCAGGACTTGTTCATGCAGCACTATCCACTCTCTATGAAGACTTATTGTAGGTTGTGCTAACTCCCTTTGTATTTTTTTGAAGAAACGATGATCGTTAGATGAAAATATGATTGTTAGATGAAAACGTGATTGCTAGATGAAGATGATTATTATCCAGTATATTTGAAATGAAGTGATAAACGTGTCAGAAACATGTGCAATGTGTGAAGGATGTTTTGTTGTGTCGCAACGGTTGCCCAGAAGCATGTGCGTAGCGACAAGTTCTTGCAGATTCCTCAACGCGCTCGCAAACAACCACGAAACTAAGCACGGAACTACATCTCTATAACAGCAACAAAGTTTAGAGCTCATTTTCACGTCTCAGACCGTTCCTTTCGAACAATTACCCCGTAAGTGTAGTCAGAGTCACTTAGATTTGTCTAAAAAATTCATTTTGCGTCCGTTTGGTAATCGGAGGCGTAAAAATTTCTTCAAATACAACGTTCTACCATTCTGCCGAGTCACAGCCGGTTTGAGCAAAGTTTGTGATCGACCTCTATAGAACTACGGCTACCTCAAAAACCTACAAAACGCGTAGTTTGGCAAAAAACACGAAGCCACGAGTAGAAAGGAGATACGTAGACATGTTCACAGCCGGAGTTTGAGCTCGAAAAGAGCGCGCAATTCAAAAAAACATTGCGGTAATGGGAGGTGTGAGATGCGAGAGAGGGCCAGCGCGGCATCTTTAACTACGATCGTTATATGGCTTCCAATCGATGGCCGAAGTATAACGATTATAATGAGTAATAATTTGTATCAACTGAAATTCACACCTCGATATTAAGACCGGTTCAAACCGGTCACAAGGATGGTCCAAGTAGGGAGGTTCCACTGTATACATAAATACTTGTCTTCCTGGATTACGATACAAACATACGCTAAAATGAGAGAACAGAGCCGTATAATGCTGATGTGCTGTGTAGGGCGTCATCAGTTCATCACCCAGTTCATAACCAGGCTCTCGTGGTTCAAAGAAACTCTCACAAACTGCAAAGAGTTTAAAAAGATTGTTTGGAGCATTTCTCAGACAAGCGTTTAAGATGTTGCTAAAAGCAGAGATAAAGTTTCGCAGTCTTTCTGAAAGTAGCTTATTGTCAGCAAAGAATGTTAGGGAAGTATTGACACATAAGGCTGAAGAGATTACACCTGAAGACATCTTTTTCTGTCACTCTGTGAAACGAAAGCTACTAGCCAAGTACTTTAGTGTCTGCCCTAAATTTACTCTGCAAGAACTTGAAACTCAAGAGAAATAAAGATCTCGAGAGGGGAAAAATGGATGTAAACTGGAAATTGGAAGTATGGCAATGCGAACTTGTACAGAAATAGGAATATATTTGCTGTAGTAGTGACAGACAGCCACGTTACAGTTCTATTTGTGAATATCTAATTCTAGGTTCTCGATTCGCTATGAAGCATTGATTTTCTATGAAGTAAAGATTCCAATTAAACAATTTACATACCTAAGAGATGATGGCTGGTGCATGCAAGTTCAAGTTGAGCTATTTCGTTTTATTCCATTGTCGTTGTTGTTATTCCGTTGTTGGTGTTGTCGTTTGTTGATCTTTTTGTTGTTTCATCCCAGGAACACGCGCTCTGATGGATTGCTTCAAAATGTCGGAAGAAACGTTATTCTGGGATATGGCTGTTGATACAGATCAAGTAGTTTAGCTTGTGTTGTGCAACGTCTACACTCAATTAACGCGTACGTGTTATGGCAACACATGCTTGTTGATTGGTAGTCATTAGAAACTCACAGCACATCGAACAAATGTTTGTATTACAGACATGGCTACAACACAACAACTACACCTAAATACAGTCTACTGGTTCTTCAGTTTAAATAAAGCAGTCACTATTACGTCTCTGATGCGATTGACGCAGTGCAGTCTACAGCGGTGGCCGTCCTCTCGGAGTCTAAGTCCTGAGCGACCGTTCTTTTCTGGAGGCGTCCGCACATAGCACAGTACACAAGTGCAGACGCTTTGACGCCACAATAATTGCAGTCTTTCCAATCGACCATGCCTCCAAGCGTTCCGGCCATCACTGCACACTACCATAAAAGCATGCGAGAAACTTCTAGATATATTATAGTTATGCAACGCGTAAAACAACCGATCTTACAATAGCTTTGTCGTCTTCGTACGAGTCGTCGGAGTCTTCACGACTTCGTTTGCACGGTTGCCCGATGTCGGGACTGTACTCACGATCACGAACTGGCGCTGGCTGATCACTTTGCTTGTCTGCAGCTGAAACTGGTACCTCCGTCGATTGGGAAGTCTCGACTAGAAAACCGACATCATTTTCTAGCTCTGTTAATTGGCGAGTTTAGAAACTCGTACAAATTTGACAACGGCGATCGCGATTCTGACGCATTTAGTAGACGACACATGCCATACACAGCTGCATGTACGGTAAATTTAGAACAGATACATACCCCTAGACTGCAATTGATGTCCACAGTCCCTAGAATTCTTCTTCCTAGACTTCGATTTCTTCTCCATGAGGTAGGCCGCCGGATAGACAACTAATTAGAACTCTACATGTGCGTGCACGTCTATCTAATCTAGAGGAGGAAACTCTTTGAAAGCGGTTGAAGATACGTGGACATGTTTTGAGGAAACACTAATTAGCGGCTGTCTTGCAGACGCCATTTGTGACTATAGACGTGCATTAGCTGAGAAGATGGTGCCCGGTCAAACACCTGTCTACCATCTGGGATAGCTATTTGACAGTATACACGAGTTTGTTACTCTGTCAGTACACGATTGTTTCCAGATACTAAACAGGTGTTTGACCGTATAGCACCACCTTCTTCTCAAATTAAAGGCACGTTTAGTGGCATATGACGTCTGCAAGACTTAGATCTGGTAATTAGTAAACCGTCCGCAAGTCAAGCAATTACCCACAGCGTTTAGATGCGGTGTACAAATAACATATTGCAGTAACCAAACTTATCAGTTGAAGTCTGCAGATCGATACGGTCAGTTCACTTGTTACTTTCATTTGCTATATTTGGCGTCGTTACTAGCTTTCTGTTCATCACCAGTAGAATGGAGCTGTTTGATCAGTTGAAGACATTTATGTCTGATACCCGGGAACAAATGGAGAAGATTAGTGAAGACGTGAAAGGAATGACGAAAACCTTAAAGTTGTCAGCAGGGTGGAACAACTGGAGAATCAACAAAGCAGCTTGGTGCAGTCACCGTCTTCTGGAGCAAGGAAGGGTCAATCCAGCATGCGCAAGAATCAGTTGTCCAGGGTATGCTGAATACACAAACACTAACTCTAATGAGAAGATTCGTAGAGTCATCTTGTTTACACCGCGTCTATCTCATAGAATGAAATGGCTGACCTTTTTGACGTTCACGTCATGATCAGTGATCTCGAGCTCCCCTTTACAGACAGCTCCTGGTCGGAACTGTCCTCTGACATTAGAGCCCAACTTCTTAGCAAAGCGCAGCAGCTGCTGGCTATTTCGTCAAACGAGTCAACAGTCCTACGTGGAAATGACGGTGATGACTTGCCAGGTGCAGGCGAGCAGTCAGAAGCACGGCTGGCAAGCAGCACTGTGATCTAGCAGCAATGGAGAGCCAGTTGCGGCATGCGTACAACAGGCGTCAGTGGAGGAAGATGAAATCATCTGTTGAGAAAAGACGTGAGCGACGCCATCTGTCGAAAACGCACACGCGAACCTTGGTAAGGGAGTACGTTGGTTTATGCGCCGTTAGATTAATTAATCAAGTAATTGCTTTTTTCAGAGAAAGCGAAACCAAGCGGAAAAGGAAATTTTTGCAGCAGCAGCAATCAAAGACGCCACCACACTTGCTAAGCAGCGGCTGGAGATATCGCCTGTGAAGCATGCCGATGTGTCGCCTCCGCCTAGGTCCGACGATGAAAATGGCCAGGAGCAAAAAAGAATGCGCCAAATTAGACAACTAAAAGCTGCAAGGGAAAGCAAAGGCAAGCAACATAAGGTGCACGCGCAAGATTCTCCAGTTCATATTGACTAGTTCTCTAGAGAGCGATGACATAATATGTGCATGCATTTAGTCTAGTGTGTACGTACCGTATTTCCGCGCTTTAAACGGCATGCCGGTAACACCGGGGTTTACCAAGAACAGTGTCAACCCTTTCTGGTACCCTAAACCGGCATGCCGGTATAGAGTGAGGTATGCCGATAGAGTGGGGTAGCCTTGGACTCAGGTCTCGAGTGCGCGACCACGTAATGCTAGTGCGCATGCATGCTGATGGCGGACGACGTCCAGTCGACGACATCCTGCTCTTCCAAGAAAGGAAGAAAATCGTACACGATTCAGAAGAAGATGGAAGTGTTGCCGAGGTTGGCAGAGCTGGGTGGAAACGTGGCGGGAACAGCTCGGGAATGCGGAGTACCGAGAAGTTGCGTGCAAGACTGGTCGAAGACTGAGAATCAGATCGAAGCAATGAAGAATGACAAGCAGATTTCGACAAGAAAGAGGACAAGATCCTCCGCAATGGCTGGATCAGATGGAGCCAAGAGAAGAGCTTGGTATCCTGAACTAGAAACGGAGTTGTCGTCGTGGGTAGACAAAAGACGTGCTGAGGGCATAACTGTCAGTGGGAGATGTATCAAGCTACAAGCTCGAAAGCTCTATGACGATATGTCTGAGGACGAAGGCGTTGACTTCTATTTTTCCAACGGCTGGCTGGACAGATGTTGTAAGCGCCATAACCTAACTTCAAGGGCTGTAACTTCGCAGGGTCAAAAAGTTCCTAGTAATGCCAAGCAGCTAGCAGAGGAGTTCTTTGCTTTCTTGGATGGAAAGTATGCCGAATATCAATATCCCCTGAAAGCAATTGGCGGGATGGATGAGACACCCCTCTACTTTGACCTACCGAGTTCAAGGACCTACGACACTCGAGGTGTGAAGTCAGTGAAGGCGAACACTACCGGCAAAGAAAAGGTACGGTATACAGCGGTGCTTTCAGCTATGGCAGATGGGACAAAGCTTCCCTCTATGGTGATCTTCAGAAACTTGAAGAACATACCAAAGGGAAAATTTCCAAAAGATGTTGTTGTTCAAGTCGCTACGAAAGGGTCAATGACGTCTGAATTAATGAATACCTGGAAAAGAGGGGTATGGAGCAAACGGCCTCAGGGTATGTTTAAACCTATATCTCTCATAGTTTATGACAGCGCAACAAGTCATGTCAAGAAGACTGTCCTATATTCATTCCATCAGCATTACTCTACGGATGTGGCAGTCATTCCAGGAGGAATGACACCACCCTTACAGCCAGCGGACGTTTCTTGCAATAAACCTTTCAAAGGTCTAATGAAGGATAAATGGATACAATGGCTAGCTGATGGTGAAGCTCATTACACCAAAACTGGGAAGAGAAAATCTGCTTCTTATGAGATGATAGTCAATTGGGTATCTCAATCTTGGAAGGAGATATCCGAAGACATCATCAGAATGTCCTTCGTCAACTGTGGCATTCTCAGAAATCAAGGAGATGCTGGTAACTACCACTGCAGACTCGCAAGTATATTTAATGACCTTCCACCACTGGATGAAGCTCTGCCATCAGTGGCAACAGAAGAGCACACCGGCATTTCCGACGATGAATGCTCTTCCCAAGAAAGTGAAGACGATGACAAAGACTGTCTGTAGTACGTTACAGTAGGGAGTGCATGCTTCTCTTTCTGTATTAGTGTTAATGTTAAGTATGTCTGTTTATCCACACAAAGCTCTGCAACTTTCCATTTCAACACTTGGTGAAGGATGTTTGTAATTTTACCCTTCTAGACACCGGCATGCCGGTATGCCCCGGGGTATACCGGCACTTGCTAGACCCCGTTATAAACTGGCATGCCGTTTAAAGCGCGGAAATACGGTATTAGTATGAAGTTAATAAAAGGTGTGCAGAAGAATACCTGAGTAGATCGTTATTTGTAACGCATAAGATTAGTGAGATTGCAATCTGCGCACCAGAATACCTGAGTAGATCGTTATCTGTAACGCGTGAGATTGCAATCTTTACGATATGCAACTAATTACGATCAGTCACGTGCAATAGGGGCATAAAACCTAAATATACAAAAATGCAAAATATGTGTTAGCTAAGCATGCGTAGTAACGTACTATAATTTCACAAGGTAATTTATTGGTCAAGTTAGATATCAATTACGAGCATGCGTAGTATCTATGTGCAATCATACAAGCGTATCCTGACAGAAGGGGTGCAAATCAGACGTAATCATAACGTGGATGATTACACAGAGATGATGACTCAACAATCCATGCGCCATCATGCATGTGATAACAGACGTGTTTCCTGTGACGCGTTTCCGTCTAGACGTACACGCGTTTTCGTATACGCGTAGGTATATACGCGGTCTACAGAGCTCCATTAAATAGTTATACTTAGACTAGGCGAGTGCAAACTACAAATGTCTAGGAATTCTAGCTACTCTGTCTGTCTCAGGCAGCAATAACCAGCTGCGCATGCGTCGACTAAAACCCATGTTGTGTTTGTAACGTTTCCTGGTTTTACTTTATCGATCCACAGAAACCCATGCATAACACATGTTGGGTTAGATGGGTTTTGTGTCGCGTTCCCTGTGGACAAATGGTTTCAAACCCAATGGGCCACCAATATACACCACAAACTAAAAATACACCGCCCCAGTTAGCCCCTTCTATCAATGACAACGCTAGCAATGCTGAAAAAGAAGTTCAGACAATGTCTAGCCTGGTACAACAGCATAAAGTGCGACGCACCATCGTGCAGTGGACATCGCCATTTTTAACTCTCCGCAAACCCGGATTAACGGTAACGTCCCGGAAGTACATATAAGTGACGCTGTAGATACAAAATTGAAATGCAAGTAAATACAGTAATTTACGGTAATCTAGCAACATTTATAGTATCTGGAGGTAAGCGAGATGTCAAATTACCGCCACAACAAGTCTTATTCTATGTGTAGACAAAGCGTGAGCTACATACCAAAGCGTTGCTTGACGAAAACTAGGCGCAAACAGAACATTTCGGTAACTTCCGCGATTTCCATTTTTATCCGGGATCTGAAAAACAAATGCAAAATGTTTGGGGATTTCCCAACTAGCGCACGTTAGCAAAATATACGGAAACTGTTTGAAAGCGCTTCATTTCAATTTCAAACTCTTTCAAAGATGGCGAGACCCCTGCATTCCATGGGGCATAAAGACTTAACAATGATCTGTTAATTGAGATAAGCGACCAACCGATGGGAACTCACCTGGTAATTAGTATCTGCTGTACAGCGAAGTTGTCGTTTCTGTGTTTGCTGCAGGTACTGCTGGACTTTGTTCCTGTTTTAGGCGAGTTCATTTGCTCTAACGGGTTGCGTGGCAAGAGAAGCGCGCAGGTCGTACGTCTTCTTGTGCGACAACCTTGGCAGGTGAGTTGTTCTTCGCGAAATTGCTTATAGGCTCTTCTGGACGTCAGCGACAGCGTTAAAGAAAGCAACAGGACGAGCACTCTGTCCTACACTTCATTGGCTTCCTAGGTGAGATGTCCATGAACTTCCTAGGTGAGATGTCGTCTTTGTACGTATACGCTAGGTACTAGTACATTTGGTGGTTCCAAGCCTTTAAACCATGACCGGTTAAACTCGGTACGTTGTAAGCTGTCACACTTAGCATTACTAATACTTGATGAGGTGAGTATGGTGGGTTCCAACATGTAACTACTTATGCATAAAAGAGTACAGCAAATTAAGGGAGTCCTACCTGAGAATACTTTTGGTGGTGTGAGTGTAATGGCTGTAGGGGATCTATACCAGTTATCACCAGCGTGTCAATCCCCGGTGTTCAGTGTTGTTAACGACAGTTACAGCAGCTGTACCGTTCAGGCTCTTTGTGCGTTGATGAGTTTCAAATGATGGAGCTAACTGAGATAATGAGACAGAAAAATGACTCCAAAGTTAGTGAACTGTTGTGCAGAGTAAGAACAGCCACTCATACTGAACCGGATATAGATGTGCTCAGACCTAGGGAGGTTAGTCCAGACACATCTAGTTGTCCCACTGAAGCTCTCCATGTTTACAGGCTAAATGTAGATGTAGATGATCATAATAAAAACATGCTGAATGCATTGGCTCCATCTAGTCAGCAGTAATGTATAAATGCTTATGATGCTAGAGCTGGTCAGACTAGTCACATTGATCTTTCAACCTTATCTGATAAGAGGTCAGACAATGGTTGTTTACAGTGTTTTGATGAAAGTAGCCATTGGAGCTAAAGTCATGCTTAACACAAATGTTGATATTACAAATGGTCTAGTTAATAGTGCTGGAGGTGAAGTAGTCCGTGTTGTCTCTGACAATGACAATGCTCTTACACACATCCTTGCCAAGTTTGATCATCCTAATGTGAGAATCAAAGTCAAACTGTTTAGTCTACACAGTTCGGAAAACAGTACCCATTGGCTGTTCTTTGAAATGACATGAAGCAATATTTCTAGCTAAGGGTAAACATGGTTCAGAAATTACTCGATTGCAATTTCCTTTGACTTTGGCCTGGATCACAACCATTCACGAAGTGGAAGGACTTACATTAGACCAAATTGTAGATGACATGAAAGATGGTCGCTGGACAGGCATGTATGTAGCATTTAGTCGTGTCAAAAACGTAGAGAATTTGTACATAGTCAACTTCAATGGAAACGCCTTTGAAGCTAGCGAGGATGTTAAGGCTGAGATGAAGAGATTAAATACGAATCTTTTGAGTCCCCTTACAGTTTATACATGTCCAGACAACTGCATTACTCTTGCACTGCTCAATGTCAGGTCACTACATGCCAAATTGGCTGATATTGACTGTAATGACTCACTTACATGTGCTAGCATTCTTTGTTTATTGAGACATGGCTTACTCCGAAGATGGAAACTACTTGTGGTCGTGATAACTACCAAGCTGCTAAAGCAGACCGTTTATCTAGTGATAACAAAGGTGTTGAACTTGTTAGCTTCTCAGAGGCCATCAGATTTGTTAATCGCAATAATGCTTCATTGGAGAATAATGCTATGGAGCTCATGATAACTGTACTTAGGTTACCTAGTGGGCAGTGTTTTCAACTAACGGTCATCTATAGATCACCATCTGTTTCAGTTGATACTGTCTTAGAAACTATAACCAATCTGTCAAGGTATTCACAAATCCCTGACATGGTGTCAGCTATTATGGGCGATTTCAATGAAGATTTGTTACTAAAACCAGACTCCAAACTAGCAGGTCTCATGAGTCAATTTGGATATTCCCAATTGATACAAACTCCTACTACAGACAAGGCTACTCTTATTGACCATATTTACTGCAATAATTTACCACCAGAATGTGTTGACATTTGTGTTGCAGATGTGGACTACTCAGACCATGATGTCATCTTTTGCTCCATACCACTCTCCTAAACAGTTGCATTAATAGAATGCATTAATAGAATGCATTAATAGACACGCAAAAATCAACATTATTTTAAAATTCTAGACGATAGTTCTAAAGGCCTACATACCTGGAAAAATAGTTTTAGATTTTTAAAGTTAAGGTTTATACGAGAAAATTGCGCTGCAATGTGCTTCCGGTTTGTTGCATCCGGTTTCGAGCAGTAGATTAGGGGCGTGTAGATATGACGTCAAGGCGAGAACGGAGGTCGTGTTAGCGCAAAACGTATTGATGGCTAGCCCAGCGAGCGAACGCGACCGAGCAAGCAGCTTTAGCGACGAAGACAGCAGACATTCTCAAGAAAGGTTTGAGCGATCGTACGCTTCAACGGTAAGATCGGTAGCTGGCAAAACGCCATTGTTTCCGGTAATTCAGCCAGGGAATCGTGTTGTTGCGTGACGGTCAGAAACGCTCTGTGTGCGTAGAACATTCGGTATCGTCTGGAGAAGATTCTGATGGCTCGAAATATGAAGAAAATGAAACGGTAGAGCCCTACATGTTTGAGCCAATCGCAAGTGAAACTCCGTCGCCTGAAGAACCGGAAGACGAGCGAAACAAAAGACTACTTGATCTGGCGTGGTATTAAATAGGTTTAGGGTGATGTTACAAGTCAGTCCTGTACGAATTCTCTTTGCTTAGGTGTAGTTGTGGTTGCTGTACCATAATGAGCTCTGGTTTAGAGTGTGAGTGTTGCCAAGACATCCTTAGAGTACTTGACAAAATAGAAGAACTTGAGGAGCCGGTCGCTTGCATTACTGAACACCTAGGATTCTCTCGCGTCTGCCTTGACGTGTGGGTTCTGCAGACTGCATATTACCACTATCAGCAGGACTATGGTGTTGAAGCCGATCCTCTACCAATTCATGAGTCAGTACAGAAACTAAAAAACAATGCTGATTCATGAATGTATTCTTGCTGCACAGGAGATGGACATATTTCTTACCGACAATTAGCAAGGTGGTGTTGGGGTACATTGGGAAGGAACATACGTGTTATACTTCCTGCCTGTGCAGTTACAAAGATTAGAGAGACATTTCCTTCACCACAGCTCACAGGGTCCCGCTACCCACAATTGCAGTTGTCCTTGTGCTCTCAGCACTAGAAATATTTATTATTTTAATAGAAATCTAGTTTGATGTTCCACAACTGCTTGCTCTTTCTTTGTCAGGATGATAAAAGCTGCTGCAGAGTGGAGGTGGTGTATCAGTTAGGCTCTGAGCACTGTCAAGTGGATCATTAATAATAACTGTTAATAACTGACGAAACAGGTCTTGTACATATCCTGTGATCAAAAGTTTAACCGTTATGAATACTATATGACATCATACTTTCTCTAATAGGAGCCGTCCGTAATTACCGATAGTTTTCGCAGAACGAAATTATTTTGAACCTGGGTGGTGGGTTGGAGGCCAGGACGAAGTGAAAAAATATTGAATTCCGTGTCGATGCATTGATTTCTAATAGTACAGTAGTAGAGTTTATGATTAATTGAGATCAATCTACTATTTTCTACTTTGTGGAAGCGACTCACGTCTTAAACTCGTCGTTAGTCATACTACTTGCTCGCGACCCTGTGCGCAACACCAGACTGCACGTGTACCACATGCGAGCATTTGAGCAACATGTTATTGTTAGTGATAGCATGTGCACGTGCCATGGCCTGTGCCGCGGAAGTGTCATTTCTTGACGATGATCGTACGCGTGCTTGGTGCAGTTCTGCGTCTGAGTTTCGACGAGATCACGCCTGTAACATGTGTGGGTCATTGTTGAAGGCTTGAGAGTTGAGGTGAAAAGTGCGGCTCGCTCACCTCCCCAAAACATCCGGGACTTAAATGTAGCAAAATCCGTGAACGGAATGTCTGTGCAGACGACGTTGTTCGGGAAGTTAGCAAAGAAGAAACCGTTCTTCGAGAAGTCTCTGTCAGCTGACTCCGGATACTACGCTGTAATTGAAGCACTGTGGACTCTAGAGCCATGTGGAGCAAACAGGCAAACCTTCTTTGAGAAGGCGCAGCGCCTGTGCAAGGGTGTATATTCACAAAGCGGTAGTGCGTGCAGGGAGCTGTTTGCCAAAGCCGGTAAGGTGAGCGGTGATCGTACTGTTGCGAAGAGTTTCGTTGTGGAGAAAACCAGTGATGATAAACAGTCTGTAGAGATAGCTGACAATGTAGTTGTACCCTCCGCTCCACCTGATTCTCCTGCCCAATCCCCTAAGACTGGCCCAATGATCAGTTCTGCTACTGATGCGTTGTTCGAAGCAATGGGTCTGGCGGCAGAAGCATTCCTGATGGAGGAAGTCAGGAGCCAAGAAACTTAGCAAGTTGTCCCCGGTGGCGAAGAAATGTGAAGAATATAGTAACGAGTTGAGCCTCTACAACTCCAGCTCTACGTACAAGTGGAAGCAGTCACTTCTGTCATTGGAAATAAAAAATGTCAAGAATCAGGCAGCAGTGCTAGCCAAGGCACTAATAAGGCTGCATCGATAAAACTTTCATTTTCTCAGATTCTGACATCTACTGGATCACTGTCTATGTAGAGAAAACAGAAGGCATTGACTGATGTCACCGTCTAGCTGTGTATCCTGGAGAAACACCATGAAACTTGCAATCTCTGCCTTTGTAGGCGCAATGCCCAGATGCAAACAAAGGGAGGCATCAAGACGACAGCCAGTGATATCCGCCTGTACTGCTCTATGACTTATATGGGACATGTAATCTCGCGAGATGGGCTACTGTCAGATTCCGCAAAAATAGAAGCGATCCAAAAGATGCCAAGGCCTACGAATGTTGCAGGAATACGTCGTATCATTGGAATGACTGGCTATTTATCACGATTCTTACGTCACCTCTCGAACCTATGTGAACCATTGAGACAACTACAGAAACAAAGCATTCAGTGGCAATGGAATGAAGAGCATCAGCAAGCTTTTGACAAGATTAAAGCAGCAGTCGCACAGACACCTATCTTACAATACTTTGATGGAAAGTTGCCAACTACAATCCAATGTCACGCCTCTCAGACAGGACTGGGTGCTGTGCTTATGCAAAGTATTGGACCAATAGCATATGCAAGTAGAGCGTTGACTGAAACTGAGAAGCAGTACGCTCAGATTGAGAAGGAAATGTTGACAATTGTATATGCTATGAGAAATTTCATACCTACACCTATGGACGCGACATCACAATGGCTACCATACACAAGAAACCATTGCAATATGCGCCAAAGCGTTTGCAAAGAATGCTTATGCAATTACAGAAGTAGCATTGTTAACAGAAATTCAGAGATTTCATGATTGATGTCTTTCTAGCCTTTGTTGAAAAGAAAATGCAGAGCTGCATCATCCGCTTCCGTCGCTGTGAGAGAGTTAGCTGCAATTGTCTTTACAAAAGACGAATTAGTTAGCAGCAGTGTACGTGGTCTGAAAACCCACAAAGATAAACAAGCAAAGCCTTGCCTGCCACCAAAGAAGCTTGAAAAATTACACAGTAAGTACTTATATAGACATGCAGTATGAGCACAATTTACAATAAAAGCTACTTTTTGAATAATATATACTCCATGCATGGCACGTACACCTTTTATAGCGAACTAAATTGCTTGTAAGTTTTCAGTCTGGAATTCATGCAGCTAGAATAGTCAACATGTGTACGTACAATTGAAGCAACACTCCATATAATAGTATCATCGCTTAATGACTATAAGTTCCATGCTCTCATAATAATATAATTTGTTTTAAAGTCATTATATGCAAGCAACAAGAAAGTCTAGTCTCAGCAAGATTATTAACACACGCGTACAAGTACACTACGCCTCAATTAAATATAATAGCAAGGCAGTTGATAGAGACTACCCTGTGCACTGTATACCACATGCTCATGGTAGCATTCAATAATCGAGTCACAAAAAGTAAAAATACAATGTAATAAGTTTGTGTTGCTATATTGTGCAATGTGGCTAAATGCCAGAAGCTGATCTTGGTTAGTGTGCCTAGTCATTATCAAGAAGTACCATGACATTTCCAGTGGAAAGATCAACCAAATCCTGGGAGACAAAATGAAGTATTTGAGAGTACAAGGCAACCAATGACATTGCATGAATGCGTATTATACATGTAGCTAGAAGAGTATGTTGAGATGTTAATTGTGTAATAGAGATTTCCAATCACCATTTCTTGTGCCAAATAGAGTTCCCGCGTGTGAACAAATGTCTGATCCATATGAACAGCTATACTGCCCCTAGTTTTAGCACCACCGTTATTTCCATGGATCCATAGAAGCAAGAAATAATTCCATGGAAATGTACCATACTTGCACAGAAATAATAACCCTGATTACCATGGAAAATTTTTCCCCTGCTTTTAGGATAACCATGGCAAAAATATCATGCTTCCATGGAAATTCCATGGAATTCCTTGCTTTGTCTGGCACGGGAAGTGCTCCAGGAGACGTTACATCTGAGCTACCTAGTCGTGAAGAAATTGAGGTGGGCAGCTCACAGTCTCAGAGTTTCCATGTGCAGAACACAACTACTAAAAAGAAAGGACTGAAACGGCGTTACGAGGATTGTAAAGTAAAAAGGCGTGATGCAAAAATGAAAGACATGACTGACACGATGATAAAAACAATAAAGGAGGTGAAGGAGGCGGATTCATCACTGTTGATTGAGTTGGAGGAAAAGAGGATGAAGTACGAGGACCAAAGACTAAATGAGGAGAGAGAATACGAGGAACGAAGAAGAATGCAAGAAATGGAATACGAAGATAGAAGGAGAAGGGAAGAAAGAGCGTTTCAACTGCACATGATGCAGTTGTTGATGGGTGCAGAAAATCGATCTCAAACACCTTATTTCTCATTCTCACGTATGCTTCATGCTGATGGATTCGCAGATCAAAATCAACCAAACTGAACTAGTCAGTAGTTTAGCTATAACGAATAGTTGACACTGTAAACATGTTCTGAGTAGGTCTGTCATTGTGATTTACGAAACTTCTGACAAGAGTGTCTCTAATTGCAAGTGGTTCGGCAATGGTAGCATGTGCACCTGCGGGCGCTTGAACGGCTGGCTGTTGTCGTTCGTTTTCATCCCCACTGATCCAGTTGTCATCAAAAAACTCCCCATGTATTTCACACAAGTTGTGTAACACGCAGCAAGCAGCTATAACGTGATGGATATTCTTAACGTTCATGTCATTCTTCTTCATGAGTCGACTCCAGCGGGCCTTCAAGCGTCCAAAAGCATTTTCAACCACAATTCTAGCTCTAGAAAGTTGGTAGTTGAAGTTCCTGCGTTGTTCTGTCATGTGATCATTTTCAGGGTAAGGTTTGATGAGCCACTTGAGCAAAGGGTATGCAGAATCTCCGATAAGAAATACTGGTATGGTGCACCCTTCAATTTGTTTGCTTTGTCCATCTAAAATCGTCCCTTCTTCTGCCTTCATGAATAACGCAGAATGAGCCAACACTCTAGCATCAAGCACACTTCTTGGCCAGCCAACGTTTATGTCACGAAACAGGTATTGATGGTCAACAACAGCTTGAAGAATAACAGAATACCATCCTTTTCTATTATAATAGTCGGTGTGATTCAACACAGGTGGAGTAATTGGTATATGACTTCCATCAATGGCTCCTGCACATGTAGAAATATTGAATAACTGCACATTCCAGTAATAGCTCAACTGGCAGTCAGAAACTTTCTGAAAAGAGGGGCAATACTAAGAAGTCTAAAAATCCAATCTGGATGGAGTGAAGTCGAGTGGCGATGGCAACTGCCTCTTTCATGCCGTGAAAGTGGCATTGGCTGCAACCGAGAAATGTTTGCAAGTGCCATAGAGAATTGGGAAACAATCCTCAGAGACACTGAATCAAAACTAATGTTACTTTCAATACAACATCTAGAAGACACAAAGACTCAACTGGAAAGAGAAATCACAGACTTACAGCGACAACTAGACAGCATCTCCCACAACCTCGACACACAACAACAGACGGACCACCAAGAACAACAACAAAACAACACAGAATACATCAACCAACTAAAAAACGAATTAAACCAGAGACGATCCAAGAAACTGAACTACCTTAACAGAACAACCCGGACCAGAACGACCACCAGAGGCATCTACGACACGAGACGAAGACAACACCCCAATCACGTGCCCCAACACCAGATACATGACAACAACAGACCTCCAGCACTTATGTCCCTACGCATCCCCGACCAACATCAACGACCCGAGACACAAGAACAACATCACCAACAACACGACCAACAACCGGAGAACCACCAGAGACACCAACAACAACAATAGAAACTGCGCCGACGAAATGGAAAAGGACGGAGCACTTTACGCAGCCCTTAGTGTCAGTGTCAGCGATGGTGACACGTTGCATCCAGGATCGTTAGTACAGTCATGTCTATCGAATTCTGCTTTGACAGTTTACCATTCTTGGGTCTACAATGACGAACTGGAATTGAAAGACAAAATGATAAACGCTCTCAAACTAGCACCGGAGAGCGAAGACGAAGAAACTAAGTCGTCTGGGCACTGGTCATCACTTCCGCAAATCTATGCAGTCGCAACCTGTACCGGTACAACCATCAAGCTAGTGTACCCAGACGCCAATAAAAAGCTTCGACAATTCTTGCAAACTGTCGTTCTCCCATTGGCTGATTCCCTGACTGGTATTGCGAATGTGTAAGCAGATCTACATATAGCTATCATGTGGTCAAGCACAGTGACGTCAGAGAGAGCAAGTTTCCTAAATATAAACCACTTTGTTCCTCTTGCGCTTGAGCATTTGGTGACAAAAGGTTGCGAAGGAAAGCATGTTAGTAAGCAAAGCAGCATCAAAGCTTTTGTATAAAAAGGAATGCTTACTGCACAAAAACATGCCCCATGAAATACCCCAAGCAAAACAAATGGCGGTCGCCAAACCTTCCATCAAGCGAGTGCTGCAATTGGAAGAGAGCAACCAAGAGGAGCCAACGGCAAAATTGAAAAAAATGCGGTCTACTCATCATCGAACGTCTTGATTTGACGAAAGATGGCGACGGGACTTTCCATGGTACGAACAACTTACTCTCCAGCAATAGAGCCTAATAAACTGCTTCTTTCTGTTACTAATTGCTGCTGAGTTATAAAGTTGCTTTGTGTTGATAATTGCTGCTATGATTAGAGCGATATGTTGTGTTGGATTAATGAACCGGAAATAAACCGGAAATTGTGCCAGATAGTCTCGTTATCGCTTAATAGGCTGAATGCATACAACTTCCGGTTCAGCAGTTACAGCAACAGCCAGCAAAGCGCCGCCGTCAACAAAGGTGTGTCTAAGAGAATTAATAACACAACGTCTGGAACTGTGCTTAAATTTTTTTCGCGTATACAGAGGTAGAGGAAGAGGTAGAGAACAGGAAAAAGGGAGAGGAAGACATAGGGGCGCGGGCGTTATTAACCAATTCTACGGTCACAATATTGTTTTACATAATAAATTAGCTAGAATCACATTATAAATTAGCTCATTCTAGCTACCGTAAGTAAAATAATACATAATACAAATTATGACGTTGCACATCGCAAACGGAGGTCGCGACGTCGTATGCCTAGCTAAGAACGTTAACTTTTTGTAACGTGTACGACTGCGGTACAGGGTAGACAACTCAACTTGTGCGCAAAATTCCATCATAGGCTATACGCCTCATCACAAACGCCGATGTTATAATTATACCTGCAGCTGCATGAGTAGAGTGGCGAAGGAATATACCGCAGTTCGTAGTCTACAGTTTGTTCATAGTCATTAGACCGTATTCATAACGTTTTTTTACAATTTATCTGTTGCTGTTGTGAAGATTTTGAGTTATGCGCATAGCAACACACGTATGTTGTGGTTGCTATGGGTGAGTACCCGGATGTATTTGTTACAGATCACATAAATTGCTATCATGCAAACATTTTCTAATATTTTTATACATTTCTTAGCCCTCCTTCACCTCAACAGCATTCTTTGCCACCTCTTCCATCTCCTCCTCACTCTACTACACAGGGAATATGCCGCGAAACCCACATTGTTTTTTCATGGCTTTAGGTAGGGTTTTCCTAGGGAAAGTCGCGAAACCCGGTTGGGTTAATGACCCATTAACCCTAGCCGGGTTTTCGTAAAATGCCTACAAAACCGGACAAAAGCCACTCAAAACCCACATTGGTTATTATATCTGGGTTTTGAATAACCCAGAATTTGCGCATTACCCATGATAACCCATGCGTCAAGAACCTCTAGAACCCATGGAACCCCAATAACCCATGGAACCCCAATAACCCATGGAACCCCAATAACCCCTAGAACCCCCAGAACCCCCCAAAACGCCAACAACCCATTTAACCCTTGTATGGGAGCGCTGATTGCAAACGGTTGAATAGTGTCTATATATTTTCAATTAAACACTCTAATCAGCTAATCACCTAGACTACAGTACATACACGTATAGTGTACAACAAAAATTCACACATGCGCAGTAACTATTCAAAATAGCGTGTAACAGAAACGTTCTCGGGTGAAAGAACGTCCTTGTTCCCAAGGTTCTTTACCCAGCCCTGTTGAACCGACAGCCTGGCTAGCTCCAGAACTAGCCAATTTTTGTCTTTGGACGAGTAGCGTGGTACTCCTAGCTGCCTAGCTAGAAGACGAAGCTTGCCCATGACTGCGTCCTTGACGCTTGGCAGCTTCAAGACTGCAGCCACGATGATGTTGCTGTCCCGCTGCGACAATTCATCTCCTAGCAGGCAAAAAATGTTAGACTAGTGGATTTGCGCATGCTCCAAGATGTATTCAAACCAGGATGGTTGTCATTCGTTGCCGTGAGGTCGCTCGTGTCCGTCGGAGCGATCCCTAGGCTGTCTAGGGATTGTCTTTCGCCACGGCGACCTCTTCCCATCGATGAGCAAGAAAAAATTCTCGGCGGCGGCTCTTCCAATGCTGCATCTGCTGGTCGTTTTCTGCTATGTCTGGTTTCGCCAGAACATGCAGCTGGTTGTCCATCCTCCTCAGGGTCATTACTAGACTCGTGCTCGTCCACGTTGTGAGCTGTCACAGCAGTCTTGTGAGCCAACCTGTCGTTGAGGGAGCTTTTGGTCGTTTCTTCAGCCCCCTATTCAAGTTGTTGTGAAAACATGTTTGTGGAAAGAGGTACAGTGTAAATTGCCTTACGTTCGGTCTTCTCGCCTTTTCTTTCTGACGTCTCCTAGCTTCTCTAGTAGTCAGGATGGCATGGTAGCGGATTCCAACTACAAATCAATGAGGTGAGGACACTCTAATAATTACTATACTAATTTTACTGTAATTACGAGTGTGCTTCAGAGACTACGTACCTAGCCCAAACCCGATTTCTGGCACAGAGCACTTGCTTTCAAGGTTCTTGACCAGCCCTTCCAGCTTCTCTTGCTCTCCCGCCGACGCAAATGTGGTGGCGATGGGGAAGTGTTTGCGCACTTCACTTCTGATGAATCGTTTGCCTAGATCAACATAGAGTGAATTAAAGACAGCGGAGGTTGTATTTTTGAACGTGCATGTACACTTACTGTGCATGTACTGGTTGTACAGCCAAGGACGGTGGGCTTTCAGAAACGCTTGCCGTTCCTTTGGTAGCTTGCCATAGAAGTTTGACATGCAATCGAAGTCCATTGGTGCTGATTCGCTTTTCTCTTGTACTTCTACATGCAAGAAGAAGCAATTTGTAGACCAGAGATCTAGACAGACTACTGCCACTGATATGCCTACCCGTTATTTGTGTCTTCAGTTCTTCAATTCTCTCTATAAGTCTGAGTCTTGCCCCCATCTTTTTGACTCCAATTTCTACAAGTCTGGACTCTTCTGTCATTAGTTGCAGCGCTTCTCCATCAATGTCTTCATCTAGAACAACAGGGAGTGTGCAACTTTGTTCATTAGTGCCTCAAGCATGCAGTGACTGCGCAAACCCACCAATAAAACAAGCTGTGACAACTTCCTCACATCCAACTGTTCTTAGCCAAATAGCCGTTTCTTTCACAGACCAGGATCGAAAGTCTAAAGAAATGTCAATGCAAGGGCATGGGTGAACAATGGTTGCAATATTGGTAAGTACAGTACTGGTGAGTAAATTTCTAGCAAATTACCTTTTTCTAGGGGCATTTCTTTGTCTGTTGGCTGAATGAGGTCGATGACATCAATCTCTTGCTCTTCTGCAGCAACAGTTTGCTCATGGAGTTCGGTATCCTCTTCTGTGAAGGCAAGCATGGTGAAGTCTTTAACAAATTTGAGTATGTGAAGGCTGATATAGCTGGGAAGGTGACAAGCTGAACTGTCCTAACTGCCGGTTGAATCAAAGTTCCCGCTATTTATTATCTGTGTAATCTAACACTGCTTGATAGTGATTGGCTATCACAAGGATCAAAGGTTTGGGCTGACCGAGGTTCCCGTTCAGGTCCGCAGGCAGTATCTTGAAGCTGATTGGTTGACCAGGCAAGGTTGAAGCTGATTGGTCTGTTTTCGATCCTATTGCTGAAGTTGCTCCTAGGTAGTTCATATATATAGAGTGGCTTGGTTCAGTTATGCTTTGTCCTGCCAAATCACTGGGTAGTAATAGTTCTATACCCTAATTTACAGCTAAGTAGGTTACTCTCTGGGCTGCTATCTGCTGATTTTGACAAGACTCAGCTTTCTAATTGAAGGTAAACATTGTTATGACCATAGGATAGAGATTGGTGACAAAGGATCCGGATATGGCTGGTAAGAACAATTAGCAGTATCTTTGTTTATATAGATATCTAAATTCTGTGATGCATGTGTAGCTTCTAATGCATCACTTCATGCTGCAAAACGAGTGTGCCCTGATCCCATTGGTGAATTCCATGCTATGATTTGTGACTGTGGAGATGTGTCTGTCCAGCATTGCCACTGCCCTTGTGATTCTTGCAACTATTGAAGGTAAACATTGTTATGACCATAGGATAGAGATTGGTGACAAAGGATCCGGATATGACTGGTAAGAACAATTAGCAGTATCTTTGTTTATATAGATATCTAAATTCTGTGATGCATGTGTAGCTTCTAATGCATCACTTCATGCTGCAAAACGAGTGTGCCCTGATCCCATTGGTGAATTCCATGCTATGATTTGTGACTGTGGAGATGTGTCTGTCCAGCATTGCCACTGCCCTTGTGATTCTTGCAACTATAAGCCAGTGTCCAGAAAGACAGCATATCGTCATGCTTTAGAGTGTAAGAATGGACAGCGACTGTTTGCAGTTTTGAGTAGGCCCCAGAGCCCTCAACAGCAAATTGATGAACAAGAACAGTTCTCTCAAGAAAACGAAGAAGGAGATGGAAATGGGCAAAATGTTTCCTATTGTAAAGCACTGATAGACCTACTGCAACTGAAGGGGTTGCACAATATGTCTATAAAGTGTATTGAAGATCTATTGAAATGGGCAAATGATATCAGAGAAACACCTGATATGCCTGTTTTTTCAACTTCTTGGCAATCAGTGCAGAAAGACCTAAAAGGTTTTGGGTACAGTCAACCACGACTCTATTACATTTGCCTTCACAGTGACCATCCATGTCATTACGATCTCTTGTCTTCTGACAGTGACTTCTGCAGATATTGCGGCAGGCCGGGCACTGTTAAATACTATTATTTAAGTGTGATTGACAAACTTCGAAATTGGGTGTTGCAAAAGCATGTGTGAGAAAATGATTGGCCATTGGAAAGAAAAGGCTCACTGGCTCCAGCAAGAGCACTCGGAGAATGACAGCAACTCTTGGGGTTATTCTTGCAAAAAGGAAGTGTGGGATGGTCAAAGATTTGCTGAGCTCTCATATTTCTGGGATCCAGAAAAGGTTTGTGCTGGTTATTGAACTTCAATTTACAGTACTTGTTATAAGTCAAACACCTTGTTTGTAAGGAGTGGACATTGCCTGCTAGATGCACCACACTTGGTTGCAATGGTCTGTTATCAGCACAGTTGATTCTTGGATCTCACTTGATTGATGACTCAGGACTAAGATCAGTGACCTGTCCACTGTGTTACTGTGAGAACAAGATAGTTCCTAAGACCACGTTTGGAGATCCAAGAAATATTGCCTACATTGGTTTGTTATTATCTCAGTGTATCTTGCAAGGCAGTGTAAACGAATTGTGATTGTTTAGGTCACTGGGATGGATGGCAACCATTCAATAAGCCTTCTCATGGCTGTGGTAAGGAAAATCTGATTTGTGTGTTGTTTTCTCTGGTTGGAACAATATTAGATAATTTACATGTGCAATTATAGATTTACTAAAATATGATTTTTTATATTTATATTTAGAGTAATGTGCATGTAGTTAGTTATCCGGTATCCATTCTTTATGGTTCATACATTAACTATGTAGAGAAATTGTTATGAAAGTGTCGGTTTTTCTTCAATTTGTGAAATTTTGTCTTATTGTGTTTTTGTGTCATTGAATGCCACAGGAACAATTTCAGTCAGTGTAGCAACAATGTCAAAGAAGGATAGAAATCATGCTGATCAAGTTTTTGTACTTGGATTTGTTCCCACTTACTTGCTTCCAAAGCAGAGATCTATCTTACTCGATCCTTTCTTGGCTCCGTTTTGTGAGGAGATTATTGATGGATTTATTGAAAGTTGGTATGTATAGTTATGCTTGTGTGAATCAAGTGTGAATCAAGCATATATATCATAACATAAATATAGTTTGAACTTAGCATAAAGCATGGTGGACTTATCAGTTCTTGAAATTTTCTGTAGGTATTGATGTCGACTATGCTTTATCGTTACCTGGTTATGTAAAAGGACCTGCAAAGCTTCGCCATCTTCTTCTCATGTGGACTGGTGATCACGTTGCACAATGTGAAGTGTCAAAAGGGATATTTTGCGGGAAAAAACCTTGTCGGTTTTGTACTATTGAAGGTGTGAACTGTGTGTGTGTGTGTGTGTGTGTGTGTGTGTGTGTGTGTGTGTGTGTGTGTGTGTCTGTGTGTGTCTGTGTGGTGTGCACATAGTATGATAGGTGCACATCTACTAGTAGTGCTATTGGCTAAACTTTCTAAACTTGGAAATGAAATAAAACAATTTAAATGTGGCAAAATTTAACGTTTCTGTCAGTCAGAATCCCACCCCAACACTTCTCCTGGTGTATCTGGCAGTGTTTCAACCTTTCTTATCTTCAAAGCCCTCGGACTTCCATCCACAGGCGGACAGAAAGGTGTGCTTAGATCCCAGAAGCCCGGATGTGTTTTGGGAGGTGGACGGCATGGAGCTTTGTGACGAAGGCACTTCATCACCGCTACTCGTTGCTCTTCTGTTTGGAAGGAACGCACAAACTCTTCGCAACAAGGACACGTATGCTGTATCCACTTCCTTGATTCAGAGGGATTGTAGGTACCTCGCTTAGGCTTGGCTACACGGTAGGGCTTGCTGTATCTACAGACAATTTGTATTATTTGGTATGCAGCCTAACTATAATATAGATAGGCTAGTGACTGTATACACGCGCTGTATGTCTATTGCCGCGGAATCCCGCCATGCGTACATGACTGTGCACTAGTAGTAAGCCTACCGTCTGTACACGTATTTTATTTCTGCAGCTAACCTGGTGTCTTCAGTGCCAATGTAGAGTGGTCGAAGCGTGCCGCCTTTGATGGTCTTATTAGTACTGTCATTTTCTTTTCCCGCCACGAAGCTAGAGCTGGCGTTGACAGCACTTGCGATCGGCCAATCGATTCGCCGTTTTGGGTGTAGATACACTTCTCGATCGCGAGGACAGATCCATCGTCCCGATGTGCTAGAAACGGTTTTTGATTTGTCCTAGAACAGGAGCTCGAGGTGAATCGCGGTTCATCTCTACGTGTAGATAGCATAGACCGGATGCTGAAAGACCTACTTGATTTCTTGCCATCGTTCAGGTAGCTTGCTCTTGTACTTTCGCGCGCTGTCTAGAGATAGTTGGTAGCAACTGTATTGGCTTTTGCTTGTGTTTTGAAGGTTACAGTGGGTTCTGTGGACTTCAGTCTACAGACTTGTCCGCAATGATGCAATGCTGCTACAAAGCGGAGAACAGTTGCATGAGGTCATCTCCGCTCTCTTCTATTGGTTTGCGATCTGTCTAGCTGCAGCGTACGCATCAAGTCGTGAGCTAGGAGGGTTTCAGAGGGTTTCAGATTCCCACACCTTGTGTTACATGGGTTTTTTGAACCGGAACCCAAAAAAACCACGGATTAACCTAGCTAGGTTACGTAGGCTTCGCGGCATATTCCCTGTGCTATGCCACCTCCTCCCTCTACTACACCACCTCCAGTTCTACCACCTTCCATCCATCTTGTCTTCCTTCGTCATCGCTGTCAGCGTCACGTCCTCGTCGTCGTCTTCGTCAGCCACGTCAGCAACGTCAATGGCCGAGGATAGCCACTCGTCGGCCTTAACCACAGTCGTCGTCTGATTCCGAGCCTGAGCCAGCCCAACACCTTGATCGCCGCTCTGATCCACTGAACGTCCAGAAGTTGTCTGAGTATCCACACATTGATACTTATCAACTAAATCTGCCATCATTTGTACCACAAAGGCAACCTGGATTCTACCCTCCTCCAACATATCCAACTGACGCCCTCGGATTCTTCAAACTGTTCTTCACCGTTGAAATGCTGAAGACCATCAGAATGTATGTGTTTGATGTCTTTTGTGTGCGTTTGTTATTACGTTATAATAATTTTTAGAAACAGCAACATCAACGGTGAAGACAGTTGCAAAGAGTTACCGTGGAAAATCAGGAGGGCGCCGAGGGAAGGAGAGTTTTCGTTCAGTGACGGTTGCGGAGATGAACTCATTCTTAGGGCTCATAATATACATGGGACTTGTAAAGGTATGTAATATAACAAAATTCCTTAGTAGTTTCTTCTTAATTATATATGTATTTATAAGGTTCCTGAGCTCTCTGAATACTGGTCCACAAAATTTCCATATCACGGATTGTGGGCCAGACGGTTCATGTCACGCAATCGTTTTGTCGCTATACTATCGGTCCTGCAGATGGAGAATCCTCGCACTGACAAGGACCGAGAGGCTGACCCTTTGAAAAAAGTTAGAGGCCTCGTTGAGGCCATGCGCCTCAACTGCATCAAATATGGTCAGCCCCATGCCCGTGTCTCACTTGACGAGCGAATGGTCAAAGCCAAAGGTCGTTTTGGCTTTAGGTATGTAGAAGGGGAAGTTTCTAACATAAAAATTGGGAATTAACTAAATTTGTTTTTGCTGTTATTAACAACATCAGTTGCAACTACAACATCAGCTGCAACCACATCACGATCGGCTGGCTCGGCTCGGAAACGACGGAAGACGACACGTCAACCAGCGGATGACACAAGTGTGATCCATCGTACAGTCATGCGTATGATGGATCCTCTCCTTGATCAGGGGTACACTGTATACACAGATCAATTCTACACATCTGGACCTCTGTACAAGGAGCTTTACAGTCGGGGTACAATGGCTTGTGATACCGTCCAGAAAAACAGGAAGGGTGCTCCTCATCATTTCAAAAACCCACGTGTCTTTGGGAAGTCACCACGAGGTAGCCATAGCAAATAAGTTTATTAGCAAATACAATTATAGTTTTCTTTTAGGTTCATTCCGCTATGATCGTGACAACGAATTGTTGGTCATTCAGTGGGTGGACCGGAGCGTGGTGACGGTAATAAGCACCCTTCATTCTGGACACCTCTATACTCCCTGCGAACGATTTACCAAAGATCGTGCAAAGTATGAGGGGCACCACAAGATAACCATTTCCAGACCTGAGGCTATTGGCGATTATAACAAGCATATGGGCGGAGTCGATAAGTCCGACCAGATGATATAATATTATGAAGTCCTTCACAAGAGCCTCAAGTACTGGAAGAAGATCTTTCTGCACATGATTGACTTAGCCGTATTCAACAGCTACATCATGTTTACTGCCCTTCAACAACAACATCCTCAAGATCCACTTCTCAAGAGGAAAGGGCAGTATACGCAGAAAGACTTCAGGTGTGAGCTTATGCGAGGGTTGGCTGAAATCGATGTTGACGAACCTGTACCACGGTATCGTGCATCAACCCAAAGAGTGGTACAGGTTCGGCCACACCTAGATTACCAACATCAACAATACATACAAACACTACAACAACAAATGCAACAACAACAAATTTGTCACAAACAACACCCCAAACGAAGTCCTCCTAATTCGAAATACGCGAAGAGCTTCAGCAAGTCAATCGAACCACGTCTGAACAGCCGGTGCAGCTCCAAGCTGTTGTCTTTTCGTCAAACTGCGCCGCCATTCTCGAATGTACGGGAATCCTAACACGTGATATTAATAAAAGAAGATCCCGGCTATCACATGTGACGTCATTTAGGTATCTGTAGTAATCCGTTATATTTATACATATTCTGCAAAATCTTGCCCAGTAGCTCTTTGCGCACATTTTTACCACAGCAACATTTTGCTCCGCTTATTTTATTGTTTGTGTCGCCAATCAGCATTTAGTATATTTGTCCCACGTGAACTCTCATAACTCCGCCTAGCTGTTACTCGTAGTAACCAATCATCAGGTGTATTGTAACTGGTATGCTTTCGTGGTTGGTCAAAACTTCTACATAGAGCAGACACTCGAATTCGACCGTCACTTCTCTCAAAAACCGTTGAAGACGCCGTGTCGAAGCAGCACGATCGTTAGAATCAAGTTTACGAGATGCCGAGACGACGAGCCGCACCGCAACGCCGGACGGCGCGTGACTCTTTCACTCCTCCCGTTGGCTTCGCTATTATTGACTTGTCGTTGTTGGCGGATGTTTGTCGTCCATCACCGTGTGCAAGAAGTGTGAAAAGGGTCATCTACGCCTGAAGATGGACAGCGGGTGGACGGCAGGTTTCGTGCCGCAGCTCATGCTCGAGTGTTCCAATGCGTAAGATTTTCGAGTAGATGTCGCACACCAATTGGACTGTGGGTATTGATGTTGCAGGTATTGTGGTTGTGGAGTCCGCACAGGCTACGAATTTTTTCACCTCGCAAAGAATACCGTCAGCAGCAACTGCATCTGGGCCGTTTGAGGTGAACCGTTGTATGGTCTTAGCTGCCCGCGAGGTGGGCTGTGGCCAGACTGCCCTGGACGTAGCTTTGTATACAGTTTGCGTATTTCTGTATAGTTGCCTCTGTATATTTATATTCTATAGTTGTTTCTTTTTATTGTTTTTATTTTTTCATTTACATACTCCTTGCTGTTGGTTACCGAGACTCGTGGCTGTTGTCGGACTCGTTGGAGGACTCGGCTCATATTCGTTCAGCAAACATGCTCAATATGTTTCTTGTACACTATGAATTTCCTACTGTTGTGTTGAATTAGTTGTGTTCAGGCTACTGATGCTGCCACGTCATCAGTAGTTCAACAACTCCTTGCAGAGGCTCCAGCTGAAGTACAGGAAATCGAGAAGGCCATTGATGATAATGCAAACTAAATATGAACAAAATCATAATAATCTAACATTACTAGTTCGTGTTGAACAGATGATGGAGTTCCATCTGTAAATGGCCCTATCGACACAGCAGTCTCGTGCGACGGAACATGGCAGAAACGTGGCCATCAGTCATTCTTTGGCGTCCAGGCTGTCAATCCCGTCGGCACTTGCAAGGTCCTGGCCTACGACTCCAGAGCAAGTATTGCTTGCCAATTTCGTGGGCAATGGGACAAGACGATAGCTGTCTACAGGGAGTAGGCGGATGCTCATCAACCTCATTGTCAGATCAACTAACATGCATCGTCGAACAGCATGGAGTCTGCCGGGGCAAAGGAGATGTGGAGCCGGTCAGTGGACAAGCATAATCTCCGCCATACCATCGTTGTCGGGGATGGAGACAGTTCCACAAGAACATCAAGGACATCTATGGGCAAGACCATCCCGTAGAGAAACGTGAGCGCATTACTCATGTTCAGAAGTGAATGGGTAGCCAGCTTCGTTCGGTCTCTGGTCCTTGCACACAAGTCAACAAGTGTGATAACTTCTGCTGGCGGCAAATCAAAGGGTCACGTGGCGTGACAGCAAAGATGATTGACCAAGTAAACATTTCTAAGAGTTTTGTTGTAGTTTTGTCAATCTAAGATATTGTTGATTTCTGTTGTTCAGATGCAGAATTACTACGGGAAGGCGATCCGTAACAACCTGGTCGACAAGCCCAAGATGATCCGTGCCATCAACGCCATCTATAGTCGTTTCTCAATGACCATCAGTACTGCCGCGAAGGTGAGGACACGTGGTGCAAATACAACAGCCAGACTCCTGAGATTACCGCCAGTACAAGAAGGACATCGCACCAGAGGGTTTGGCCCTGTTGGAGCCAAGTCGTCAGCGCCTCACTGATTCTGATCTACTACAGAAGGTGCAAAGGGGGGAAACTCAGAACTCCAATGAAGCACTTCATAGCTTGATATGGAAGCGAGCTCCAAAACACATCTTTAGCTCCTTTCAGGTAAAACATCCAGCTTGTTCTCCGGAAACACGTATTTCCAACACACTTTTCTAGGTGATCAGGATTTCAACAGCTCTGGCCGTGATCCAGAGGAACGCAGGCAATCTGGGTCTCCTGAGAGTTTTAGAGGCAATGAATATCATGGACAACACAACACGGCTTTGAGAACGTCTCGATCAGTACAAGGAAGCAGGACTAGCACACAATGAGAAACCGGAAGTGAAGAAGCAGAGGCAGGTCCTTCGTGCAAACTGCAAGAAGCGCCAGGATCATGCGGAACGGACTGAGGAACCGCCTTACGAACCAGGTATATCTGAATATGACGAATCTGTGACTGTAATCTGTGACTGTAATCAAATTTGAAATTTGTGTCCATAGGTGCCCTCGTGTTTGGTGACCAACCTGACTCTGACCAACCGGGTCCATCTGGTGTTAGAAACAATCAGCTGCAGAACCGACGGGCCACTAAAACGAAGCCGCCTGCGTGGAAGTCGAAGAAGAGACGTCTTCTTCTGGAGGACAGTGATGCCGATGACACTTCTTCCTCGCCTGCGGATGCACAACCGACAAGGAGATCGGCTCGTACCAGACATCCTGCGAGTCGATTATGTGTTGACGACTATCAACTAGATGATGATGACGATGATTGATGTCAATGCATCCTGAGTCTGGGGAGAGCAGCCGGTCGCGATACCACTGCTGCCTGGAGAATGCTGTACATTGAGCTCATGACTTGCTCATGGGGAGGTCTGCAGCACTATCCACTCTCTTTACAGACTTTTCGTAGATTGTGCTAACTCCTTTGTATTTTCTTGAAGAAACGATGATTGTTAGATGAAAATATTATTGTTAGATGATGATTATTGTTCAGTATATTTGAAATGAAGTGATAAACGTGTCAGAAACATGTACAATGTATGAAGTATGTTTTGTTGTGTCGCAACGGTTGCCCAGAAACATGTGCGCAGCGACATGTTCTTGCAGATTTCTCAACAACGCGCTCGCAAACAGCCACGAAACTAAGCACGGAACTACATCTCTATAAAAGTAACAAAGTTTAGGGCTCATTTTCACGTCTCAGACCGTTCCCTTCGAACAATCACCGCGTAAGTGTAGTCAGAGTCATTTAGATTTGTCTAAAAAATTCATTTTGCGTCCGTTTGGCAATCGGAGGCGTAAAAATGTCTTCAAATACAACGTGCTCGTCTTCAAATACAACCCACGAGTAGAAAGGGGATACGTAGACATGTTCACAGCCGAGTTTCAGCTCGAAAAGAGCGCGCAGTTCAAAAAAACATTCCGGTAATGGGAGGTGTGAGATGCGAAGGTGGGCCAGAGCGGCACCTTCAACCACGATCGTCATATGGCTTCCAATCGATGGCCGGAGTATAACGATTATAATGAGTAATAATTTATATCAACTGAAATTCACAACTCGATATTAAGACCAGTTCAAACCGGTCACAAGGGTGGTCCTAGCAGGGAGGTTCCACATACACTTGTCTTCCTGGATTACGATACAAACATACGCTAAAATGAGAGAACAAAGCTGTATATTGCTGATGTGCTGTCTAGGGCGTCATCAGTACATCACCAGGCTCTCATGGTTCAAGGAAACTCTCACAAACTTCAAAGAGTATAAAAAGATTGTTTAGAGCATTTCTCAGACAAGGCGTTTAAGATTTTGCTAAAAGCAGAGATGATGTTTCGCAGTCTTTCTGAAAGTAGCTTATTGTCAGCAAAGAATGTTAGGGAAGTATTGACGCATAAGGCTGAAGATATTACACCTGAAAAAGTCTTGCTCCTTTGTCACTCTGTGAAAAGAAAGCTACTAGCCAAGTACTTTAGTGTCCAACTTACAAATATTCTGCAAGAATTTGAAACTCAACAGAAAGCAAAAGATCTCGAGAAGGGAAAAATTGATGTCAACTGGGAAGTGGAAGTATGGCAACGCAAAAACTTGTACAGAAATAGGAATACATTTGCTGTAGTGGTGACAGTCACGTTGCAGTTCTCAGTTTGTGAATATATAATTCTAGGTTCTTGATTCGCTATGAAGAATTGATTTGCTATGAAGTATAGATTTCAATTAAACAATTTACATAGTTAAGAGATGATGGCTGGTGCATGCAAGTTCAAGTTGAGCTGTTACATTTTATTCCATTGTTGTTGTTGTTGTTTGTTGTTTCATCCCAGGAATACGCGTTCTGATGGATTGCTTCAAAAAGTCGGAGGAAACGTTATTCTGGGATATGCTCGTGAGGATCTCGTGAGACTTCATGAATATCATGAGACTTCATGAGATACTCATGAGTTTCACGAGATCGCTATAAACTTCTGAAGTGCTGCATTATGTTATAACTGCATGTAATCCTAGACGTTTGCTGTTGCTGCTAATTGTGGTAAGTTCTAGGCATTGTGTCTGCATGTTAGATGTTGCAGAGTACTATACTGTGGTTATACTAAAACAATGCAGTCGAAGAACAGTCTTTTCTGAGTACATAAATCGATCAGTTCACTTCGACTACTTCACCAAACTACACTCAAAGACATCTGCATGTATGCATGCACACTCTGATCGAGTCAATAATAGAAGTACGTTCTGTTTGCAGTCTATTCGCAAAGTTAAGCTAGCTTTCTTGTACGTATAGCGTTGTATAGCCGCGTATACATATCCACTTGCATGTAGTACGCTCGAGTATTCGGTATACATACGGTACGCAGAGCGAATGCTATACGTACCCTGATACGTTCCCAATACAGCAACACTAGAGTGCTGAAGCACAAACAATCCGTTAGTAGTTACCCACATGCCTTTCGATCGTTGATAAAGTACGCGTGCATCATGTACGTAAAGATAGACACCGTCCCACGGCGCACATTCTATTATTCGCGATCTTCGCATGTATACGTATGACACGTTCTTACGTATGCTCTGTTTCGCGCGGGGAAAATGACACGACAAGCCAGGCGCCTAGATATCAGCTCTTTGCTGTAGCCTGCTACGTGCACAGAATGGAGAAACAATATAAGAACTGTAAGTTGTAAGAAAGTCACCTCTGACACGAAGCCGTACCTGAGGATGTGTTTTCACAACAAAGCCCGCGTAATCACACTACACTTACGTCCAAACTTGTTTTGCAGCCTACCTGGATTTCTTCTAGACGTATTTTCCGTCAAGTGGAAAGATAGGAAGTCGTCAAAAGCATTGGAAAACTTAGCCCGGTAGGAGAGGACGTTGGTATGCTGTCATGGAAGTTGTTGCCAAGTACCGCGGGACTGCATGGCTATCAGGCTATCATAGAGAGCATGGAAAAGCAGATGATTCTTGAGTGCATGTGCATGTACATACAGTTGTGCTCGAAAGTTTGTGAACCCGGGTCAATCTTAATTAATACATTGTTATCTGCCTTACATCAACAATATCGTACTTGTAGCACCTGCATTTTTAACAAGAACTTCTAAGGAGCCTGATTTTAGTAAATAAAATAAGATAACTTCTTTCGCAATGGAGAATTTAATAAAATCCTTCAGTAAGCCTTGAGCAAAAGTAAACCTTTGCATGAACTCGTTCTTGTCTCAAAAAGAAATCAAATTTAACTGGCAAACTGTTCTTTGCGTTTCATTTTGGCAACTGACCACAATTTTAAGCAGGAAGTAGGAGGATAAACAACGCAGATTGCTGAGCAAAATTCCATACATTGTACGTTTTACTGTGTGCAATGCCGCGCGGAGAAGAGCTTTCACGACGCTGAGACAACAAACAGTGCAGCTGCACATGGACGGCGACGGCTACAAGAAGATTTAGGAACACCTTGGCGTTCACATCTCAACCGTTCGACAGGTTATTCACAAGTGGCGGTCTCTGAAAACAACGGCGACCCTACCAAGGTCTGGTCGACCTTCAAAGTTGTCACGTCGTACTCTCCGTCATGTGCTTCGGGAAGTTACCAACACACCTTGGATGTCATCAAAAGATGTTCGGCATTCTTTGAAAGCAGCTGAAGTCAATGTTCAGAGAAGCACGATCCGAAGAGCCTTAAACAAAGAAGGCGTCAACGGTCGCGTGGCAAGAAGGAAGCCACTGTTGTCTCAAAGCATCGCAAAATGCGATTACAGTTTGCTACGACAAACTTGGATCAATCAGAAAACTTGTGGAAGAACGACCTCTGGACTGACGAAACGAAAATCGAACTGTATGGTCACACTAGTAAACGTTACGTTTGGCGTCGAAAGAACGAAGCTTTTACTGACAAAACATCATCCCAACAGGAAAGCATGGCGGCGGTAGCATCATGCTTTGGGGCTGCTTTGCAGCGTCTGGCGCGGGACGACTTGATTTTGTTGAAGAAAGAATGAATTCAGAACAATACCAGCAGATTTTAACAAAAAAAAATGTTAGTACCTCTGTCCAGAAGCGTGGGCTTAACCGGAGTGATGACCATCTATGTAGTTCACACGCGCATCTCCTTTGCGGTCAGTACGTACACCGTTTGCGCGCAGACTCTATTCTATAGCAAAAAGCGCGCAATGACAAGGGAACGGGTTGATCTTGACAGGAAACTACGGTCTACCCTTCGAGAAGTCTTCAAGTATGAAAACTTCCGGGAGGGTCAACTTGAAGCTTCCAGGGCTATTCTTTCGCGGAAAGATGTACTTGTTAGAATGAGGACTTCTGGTGGAAAGTCACTGTGTTATCTGCTACCTGCTATGGTCCTGTCTGGTTCATGCATTGTTGTTAGCCCTTTGATATCACTGATGGATGATCAGGTACCTAGTATTTAGATTGTATTGAACTTTTGTGGCTTGACACAGGCCAAATGTCTGTATCCTCCTCTCTCTCAAGGTTAGTAAACTGGAAAAAAAATCAGTTTCTGTTACTCGCATACCTTCTCTATCAGATAATGAGCTGCTGGAGGATATATGTCTAGGAAAGTTCAAACTGAGTGCAATCGTCACATCATCAATAACATCACCTGCTGTGACGACACTGTCTACTCCAATCGCCACAACATCATCAATAACATCTCCTGTTGTGACGACACCTTCCATCAATATTATATCGACAACAACAACAATGACAACAACAGAAGCAGCAAAAATCAACAATCCAATCAGATCAGCTGAGGATCGGAGTGCTCCCCCTGGGGCTAACCCCCATCTCATAACACCTCTAACACTGACCGATGACGTAAAGTCTGAGACAGACGACGAGGACGACGACAACGACTACATAGTCGTCGGCAATCGTATATACGACGCGTACACTACTGATACATCTCTGTCTGTGTCCGAACTGTCTAGGTCGACGAAGCTCAAGACGAGCCGAACGAGCGCACGACGCAGAAAGCGAAGAATAAACCGAAGAACAATGCTACGACGCACCGACCGAGAGTCGCACACGATATTTACGATAACGTTGATTGCACTAATAGCACTACCGTTTAACGGTGAAGACGATAATGATAATAACTTAATAGAGCCCGTTTATCGAGACCATAGATTAACAGAGCATACGAATGATATCGGAGTCTCACTTGCAAAACGCCACCGTCTCACTTGCAGCAGCAGCTTCGACGGCGACAACGTCAACACGGAAGAGGGCACACACATATCGGGCAGGAACCTACTGGCCTGCCTAAGAGTCGAACCGACCGACGACGACGACCTGTTGGCCGAGGGAGAGCCGGACGTGCCCCTCGAACGCCTCCTCGACAGGAATCGCTATCACACGGAGAAACTGCGAGCATTCGCCACCATACGGCCTACATAGACGAGACGAGAACGGCCGACCTGACACCGGGTTGACTGCGAATCGACACGGACATTCGACCGCCGATGAGCTTTCGCACTGACTTCGACCGCAAGTTCGAAAAACTGACCAAGGGCTACCACAGTCAGACCCTGGAGCTCGTGAAACACCACTACCCGCAGGTACAAGACCAACTCGGGTCGGAACTAGAAACGACCGTAACGCACATCGCCACGGTGATCGACGGCGAAACGAACGCACAGACGAAGGCCGAACGGGCGACCATGGTGCGCGACCACGCCACACGGACGAAGCGCCTAGAGGCCGAAAAACGCCGCAACGGCAAACGCTGTAGAGAGGCAAAGATGAACGACCGCAAAAGACCGCGCTCTGTGTCGAAGCCCTTCTCTGCCTCCTCGGCGGCGTCTTCGAAGAGTAAGAGAAATCAGAAGAACAGACGACACTCGTACCAACCGATGACGACACTCGTACTAACCGTCGGAAAAGGAAAGAAAAACACTACCGCCAGCCGCAGATGCACTTTTAGACTTGGAGGTACCGGTGATGACCAACACAGATCCTGAGGCAACAGGAAATACCGCACTATCGGATAATCAAGATCAGGGAGCTGAACCCAGTACGTACCCGGGAACCGGTGGTTCGCCTCGATCTGTAGTAGAACGGACAACATCAATAATTTAGGGTAAAACATAGTATGAGGGGGGAGTAGTGTAGTAGATTAGATATCTAAATTGCGCATGCGTGGATGTAGTAGCCTGACATTGTACACGTTGAATTTCAAGTTCTGTATTACCGTTAGCGGCTAGCGGAATAAACTAGCTACCTCTACCTGTTTCCGTCCTGGTATACTACAATCATGTCTGAATATATTTCCAATTATCTTATCTAATCGCCACACCTTCAATTACGTGCTAATAACCATTTGGCACGCGCACTCTAGACTAGCAAAAATGCACTTGAGAAATGTTCTTCTCAAAGCACTTGCATTGTAATTGTGGTTGTTCTGACAGGCCCAACAGGGTATCTTGTCTTTCTTATTTCAGTCTACATGTCACCCGAGGCAATTACTGGAAAGTTTTGCAGGAAGGCAATGTCTGAGAGATTGAAGGAAGTTATTTCCTTCATTGCCATAGATGAAGCTCATTTAATTGAAGACTGGGGTAAATTTCGCCCTGCTTATAAAGAGCTTAACTATATCCGTTCCTGTCTACCGTTTGTCCCACTCATGGCTCTTTCAGCAACAGCTCCACATCAACTTATTGTTTCAGTCACTCAACAGCTAAATATGCCTGATTATGTCCTAGTGTCTGGATCCTTGAATCGGCCCAACCTCTTCTTTTCTTTGGATTCATCCAAGTGTATGTTGTCTGTCTTTCACTCACTTTCTTCAATGTTGTCATCAGTGAAGTCTCCAAAAGTAATTCCTAAGACATTGATATTTTGTAGGGCTAAGGACACCCTGTACAGTGTTTATGTCCATCTCGTCCGTAGCTGTAGTGCTGCCACCAAGGGCTGTGTAGGTCAGTATCACGCGACGATGTCTCTAGAGGGTCGGTCACAACACTATGAGAATTTTAAGAGTGGAAGGCAGAGAGCAATGGTAGCCACAAGTGCATTTGGTCTTGGTATAGACATTGATGATATCACTGAAGTGATCTTGTTTGGTGTGCCAGACAAGGCATCAGAATTGGTGCAGTTAGCTGGTCGTGGAGGAAGAGACTCAAGGCGATTGTGTATGGTTAGATTTGTGGCACATGCCCGTGATCTTAAAGACACTGGGCCTGACGTCTTAAAACTTTGTTCAAATACATCTTGTTTGCGGAAAGTACTAATTCGTGACATTTTGCAGTCTGAGGAGCTTTTACCAGCCTCTGATTTATGTTGCTCTTTCTGCTCTTCTAGTGAACGTCCACGTGTGTTTGTCACCGAAATACCATGTACAGATGATGGCACTCCAATTCCTTGTAGATCTGGAGCTTTGAGATCACGTCGAGTTCTTGCAGGGCAGAGAGTTGCATTAAAACAATCGTTGCTAAAGTTTAGGGAAACTGCAGGAGGCACACGATTTAGGCGGAGAGGTCTAGATGGAGTACTTTCCATGGCAGTGATTGACAAAATTGTAAAGAGATGTAATAAGATTTGTTCAGAAGACGATGTGGTACCACTAGGCGTGGTAAAAGAGTTCAGTGCAACTGTATTTCAATTAATCGAGGGTCACAACCTCAGTGGCAAATAACAATCACCTAACATGTGCGCTATATCACCTACGCCTAGGCACGCATTGTCACCAACATCATGGCATGATGAGTGTTTCCAATGACCAGTCTTAATCCAAAAATCAAAATTTCATTCAGTCTACAACAAAAGCATGTCGACTCGCAACGCGAAACGACCATTGTCACCAAGCTCACAACGAGTCGTGACAATCAACACTTTAGAGCTATATCAAAAAAGGTGAATTTTTGCTACCAAACAGTGAAGTATTGTATAAAGCTATGTAGAAAGGTGTGATCGATAGATCTCAGCTAGAGTGCAAATGATTTAGTTTAGTACTACCTCTTGTTACAGAACCACCATCTCGTCGGAACGATTTTTGCCAGATTTATAAAGGTAGGCTTTTGGATACAACATGGCGACCATATTAGATCCGGGTTGTCACAACTCTCTCTAGATAGGGCTCTGCTGTATATACTGACACTCCACAATTTCTTATCTCTAAAGAAACAAAGTTTAACTTCTATCCAATAAATTAAAACAGCTAGACGTTTTTACACCTAGTTTGAACGTACGACTAGACCGTAATTAGTCTAGATAGACGCATGCGAGTTTCAACGCGACTCGCTACTTGCACTCAAAACAAAAGTTTCGAAATTACAAAACCACGGGTGTTCATAGAAAACGGTTGGACATCCAGAGATGCTGGATTGCTTACACTGAGAACACATTGCGGCGAAACAAATGATTTCGTACCCAGAGGGCCCACCACTTAACACCCCAAACTAAAAGTACACCGCCCCAGTTAGTCCCTTCGATCAATGACAACACTGTCAATGCTGAAAAAGAAGTCCAGACAATGTCCAGCCTGGTAAACAGCATAAACGCGCATCGTGCCATGGACATCGCCATTTTTAACAGTTTCGTAACCCGGATTAAAGGTAACGTCCCGGATGTATATGCAAGAGAAGCTCTAGATACAAAATTGAAATGCAAGTAAATACAGTAATGTACGGTAATCTAGCAACATGTACAACATAGCGACGTTCCTTTTTAACACATGCTTCTGTCAAATTTGCTTGATACTATTACAATTGAGTGATTGCTTTGTCACTGCTTTTGGTAGCGCCAGGTAATATTAAGTGGTGTCTAGATTAATTTCACTATTTCGGAGTAACAAGATAATAAAATGTAATCTAGAAGCAATGGCATACAAATATATAAAGCAATATTTTAGTCAGACATCGTGTTATACCAAAGGTTGACCTGACATCTAAATTTTAGGCATTCAGTCACAGTTGATTTCACAATCCTTTCTTGTAATTATCGACTTCAACATTTTTTCAATTAATTTATTTGTGGCATCATATATTTACTACTACTGTATATATTAATTGATTAGGACAAAAATTTATAAACCATGTTACACAACACACTAATCAGCAGCAGCCTAAATGCTAATTAAACTTAACGTCTAGACTTATAGGTATATGTGTGCTGCTGTTTTAACTCTACTGGAAAGAAACAGTGTCGAATCGATATATAGCTATAGACACACTGTTCAGGCACACGAATGCGTGACTTAGGGTGTGCCATTGTTTGTGGTGTTTCATTGTTATTCCGATAAAGTAGAGATTTCATCTCTTCCAGTGGACATTGTTGTAATGAAAGAGGCTATCTATGTTCTATCATTTACCAAGTCTGTCACGTAGAATTGCTTACTCTAACTAGTCAAACTAGACTTACACATTTGCTTATAATAGACAGCAGTTTAAGAGCGCTAAAATCTTGCAGCATTTGACATTTACAGAGTATGCCATTTGAGCAGTGCAAGAATTTATGTTTATTGCATTGGTCTGTATAGCAACTACTACTACAGTTTGAGAGTTTGCTACTCCAAAATGTTGTACACACTTAGCACAATTGGCCTACGGTTGATGCAGAATGTAATTTGCGTTGTATGGCACCAGTCGGTTTGATTGAAGTTGAGGCTCTAGATCCGACTTTGGTTTGACCACTAGCACGAGTACGTCTCGTTTGTTAAGTTAAGCTTGCACTAAATAAAAGGCTACAATTGCCGCTGCGAACATGAGTTCGAAACCGTGATTAGGATTTAATATTAATGACTCTAATAAAGACTGTTGAAGTCAATGGCGTTTTAATAATTAGAAAGTCAAAATTCTCTATAGTAATTGGACTTCCAAGGTGATTCTGTGGCCTTCCTCCGGCGAAGCAGTACATTCTATCACAGCAGAATGTCGTAGTAGTCGTGGCTTAAAACAGGTATTGGGTGCTATCGATGGATCTCACATTCCAATTAAAGCCCCTGGACTGAACCAAGACCCCTACATCAACAGGAAGAATTTTCATTCTGTCGTGCTGCAGGTAACTTGTGATCACCGAATGATGTTCACAGACTGTTTTGCAGGCTTTCCCGGCAGTACACATGATGCACGTGTTCTGAGAAATTCGGATCTCTTTGATCGGATTAGTGACTCTACGAATCTTATGTTTCCTGAAGGAAGCTACTTATTGGGGGATTCTGCCTATCCATTGGCACCATGGCTACTAACACCCTATAGAGATAATGGCCATTTGACTTCTAAACAGAGAAACTACAACTTTTTACATTCATCTACTAGAATGGCCATAGAAAGGGCGTTTGCTCTTCTAAAGGGAAGATTTCGAAGACTTGAGTACATGGACATTGATAGAGTTGAAGATTTCCAAGGATCATCCTCGCGTGTTGCACACTACATAATACCTGCCTTACAGCAAAAGAAGACATTGATGACCTAATGGATGATGTTGATGTTGGTATTGAACGAGACGATAGATGTGATCCACACAGTGGTGCAGCTACTGCTATTAATTCTGGCATGAGAAATGGAGCAAAGTTGAAGAGGGACCTAATAGCTGAACAGCTTTGGGAACAATGTAGAGTTCTTCCTGATTGTTAAGGAGGTGTTATGTGTGTTGTTGTGTTCAGAGACCTACAGTTATGTCTCTGCAAGTCTGTTGCTCTCATGTTATGTGAATGAAACGAACTGTTGGCACAAACTCGAATTAGACTCTGATATCTACTGCTTGCAAGTAGTTAAGTCAGTAGTGGCATCTACCAGAACCTTCATTACCTGAATTTTTCAGCATGCACTAGCTTGAGGAAGTCAAGTTTCCCTTTTTCTTCTCACAGCATCCTCTGTTCTTGAACTTTTTGCCTTCGTTGAACTTGCTGCCTTAAATTTTTGATTTTTTAGCACTTGGTTGGTACTTGTCACCACCATCATCATCACGAATTTATGTCTTGCCTCGGTATCATCCAGATGATATCAGGCATTTGCTCTGTAGAATGGTCACTTTAAAATACTGAAGTATGATGATATCAACAGACTGGAAGACCTTGGCAGCTTGCACTTTACACAATATATGCATCATGTCTGAGAGAGATATAGAACACTTCTCGGACAATGATGATGACAACCAACAAGACAATGGCATGGATGGTCGCGATGAGGATGGTGATTGTAGTCTTGAGGAAACTAATACTGCTGGTCATCCTGGTGAATCAAGGAAAAATATCGTTAAACGTAAATGTGACCTAATTGCAGAGCAGTTATGGGAACACTGTATAGTTGTAACGTAACATGAACTTAGCTGCAATCTCAGAACACAACTTCTAAAACATACTAGTTGTTGCAACTTAAATGATCAGGCACTAATTAATGTTTGTCTGCAATACTTTGAGAGTGTCTAAAAGATTTTCATTAAAGTAATTTTCTCTCTCTGCATGTCTTTGAGAAGCTCCATTTTCTGCTTCTCATGCTCATGCCTATTTTGCTCCATACGTTCGATGACGTCCATTATGTCCCTCTTGCTTGCACTAGCCTTTCTGGTAGGGATAGAAACACACTTTCCTTTGTCCCTCTTTGGCCTTTTGGCTGGAGGTGGGCCACCTGTGCCTTCAGTGACTGTCTCTATTTCGTCTAACACGGAATGATCATTGATTGATTCAAGTTCTTCATCATCATCCTGATAGCAGGCATCATAACTGCTGCTGGTGTTGCCAGATTCATCAGTAGTACAGCTGTAGCTGCTGGCTACACTCACGGATTCTATCTCAGGCCTATCTCCAAGGATATCTGTCAGTTCTTGGAAAAAGTCACACGTACGTCTGTCCCTTCCTATGAAATAAAGACAACATTTATGAAGAAAATAAATGATAACAATAAAAATTTGTTGTTTCATAGTAGGTACCTGTCTTCTTGTTGTGATCGATCGTACGACAGAACAGTGACTTCAGCGTTTTCCACCTGTTTTCACACTGCAAACAAGAAACATGTACTCCTTCCATTGTTAGCTCTTCTGCAATCTTCTTCCACACACTCCGTTTCTTTGTCTTCTTGTCTGTCAGTTCTTCTTTATAGACCACGTACAGATTTAGAAGAAGCAGGGTTTCTCGTCTGCCCCACTGATAGACACTAGACCCAGTAGCTGAAGCACTGAGACTAGCAGAACCTACAGGTACTGGTGTGCATGATCGGCTCCTGTCAGCGGACGAACAAGATGCCTGACTACGTCCCTCCTCAGCTTCTATAAGTCTGTCACAGGAGTTGCCTGAAGCAGCAGAAACGTCGCAACTCCATACCATGACGACATCCGTTGGAACGGAGGCCTGCAGAGTCGGTAGGCCACTCGGTGCCCAAAGGAAAGGAGTGGAAGTGTCTCCGCCCAGTGTTCTCACTAGATTACCGTCTGCAAGAGACTCTACATTGAACGTCCGTCTTCTTTCCGCCATTCTATGTAGCAGTGAGCATGCGCAGTGATCTACCTCCACCGGACCTCCACCAGCTCAACCAGCGAAAGGCTGGTTGATCTGGTGGAGCTAAAAGAAACGCACAGGAACTCCACCACCTAATCCGGATTAGACGGTGGATGCTAAGAAACGCGCCCCAGAAGTTACCTGGGAAGGTTTTGAACAATTTTTGCATGATCAGTTTGGTCCTAAGAATCCTATTCGGTATTATACGCACAAATTGATGTCTATTCAGCGGGGATCTCATGAAACTGTGTCTGCCTATTGTTCGCGATTTTCGACGCACATTATTACAGTTGAAAAGCTGTCAAGATTGTGCTCTGCCCGATTTAACTATTGTCCCTTGGTTTCAGGAAGATCTTCGCCCAGAGTTTCAAATGAAATTAGAGCGTGATCAGCCGGCAAAGTTCGTAGATGCAGTGCATAGCGCCGAGAAAGCCGAACGCATTTCTCAACGAAACCGCAGTCCTGTTAATGATGACCATTGTTTTGTTGTTCATCAATCACACCTGCAACCGCGATCTCGCCCACAACACGTTTCTGACAAAGCCGCCTACTACTTCATCGTTCCATAACAACGCGGACGGCGCTGAATCAACTGATCGTGAGGTGTTCCAACAGCTGATCTTGCAGCAGTCACAGATACTGGCACAACAAGGTGAATTTTTGAAACTTTTACAATCTCAGTCTTCCTCTTCTCGTAACTCTGCAGCTTCTTTGCCTTCTTCCAGATTTCGTGGTAATTGTCTCTATTGTCACAAATACGGTCACCGCATTTCTGAATGCCGGAAACGTCTAGCAAAAGAAGCCAACTCACGCCCACCACCTCAAACCACTTCGTCTGCTTATAATCAACGCCAATTTAGAACTACGCCTTCTCAAGTCAATCGTGGTTTGTCTACCGAACAATCGCCTACTGCCAATCAACAGAAAGCTCCTATCTACACACTTCGGACGACACCTGCTACCTGTCAACCGCCTACGATACCTATGCGTAAGCTTACTATTGAAGATGCAGAGCCTATCACTTGCGTAACTGACTCTGGAGCCGTCGTGTCACTTGTTTCCAGCAATTTTGTCGATACTCTCGGCCATACCGCCGACCAAACGTTAGAATCTGATAGTCATCTTATCGCCGCCGAAGGTAATCCTCTCGATCTTGCGGGCAAGATTCATCTAGATTTGTCTTTCGGTGATGCTATCATTCGACATCCCTTTCAAATTGCAAATGACTTCCCATTTCCGGTTCTTTTGGGTTGTGATTTCTTGAGTCGCGTTCGCGCTGTGATTAGTTATGCAAACGGCACGGTTACCTTTACAGAGCATGGCTCCGCTGTTCCTATTACTTTATCGATTTTAGAATACGCCAGCTTTCGGATGTCCGATATGAGATTTCTCATATCGACACTGGCAAAGTTACCAAGGCATATGTTAACGTCTCCAGCCTGCCTGTCTATCAATGGACAACTCTTCAGAACTCCAACTTCCTACTTGTCTCTCGTCTTATCCGGTACCGATTGTTTCTACTGATTCTGATCGAGAGACAGATGTTTCTCATACTCCAGCTGTGGATAGACCTCGTCCTATTCGTACTACAGCGGGTACTCGTCCAGCTCGGTATCAAGATTTCGATTAGAACTCTTACGTTATTTAGATTTGCCTAGCTGATGTGTTTCTCTTATGTTTTACCTAGTCCACTACACTTGTGTTTCGTTTTAGTTTTAGCGGTACATGAGGACATGTAACCCTCAGAAGGGGACGTCTGTAGAGAAATTAACACCTCCCACTTACGGTAGTACATCTACTATAAAGTCTGTTGTAATGCAAATACAAGTGTGTGTGTTCGTTTGGCCTTCGATCCTCGTGTCTCGACAGCTTCGCACCCTACAATACCCCGTTCATCGGACAAACGCATTGTTCACCGGACAGTAGCGTATATATTGCACACACGCATCCTTCAGCCTAGCTACTTAGATATCGCTAAGCAACAACTCTTTACCTACAAATAGTTTTGTTACCCTGCATGTCAGCCAAGATCTGTATGAGTTACAGTCAGTCAACGCCTGTGGTAACGGTCTCAATCGTCGGACGCCCATTTTCTTGCCTTCCTACCTTCTCAGCAACAGCTCTAGGTTTCAAATGACTGCAGTTGATTAAATTCAGCTATCTGAAACGACGCAGAACGCGGAACGCTTGCCTAGAGTGCTTGATGGCAATTCTGAGTCATTTCTCCTGCAACCACGCCCCCACTAGGACATGTAATAGCTATCGCTTGAACGAACTAGCCGTTCAACAAAGAAAACAACAGAAACGGATGAGAGGGCAGGATTGAAGTGCTAAAACGTTCTTTTATCCCATTGCAAAGCAAGTCGATCGCCGCGGAGCTCGCGTTGACAAGGACTTGACGTTATCTAATTCAACCTTACCTAGGAGAAACAAGGGTGAAGGTTCCAGCCGCTCTAATAATAAACAAAGTTCATACATTCGGTACAGCTGGTTGTACCAACGATGACGTGCTGCACTTCGTGACGGTGCACGGTCAGGCAATGGTAGATATCAAACTGAGATAGAAACACCTGCACACCTCTTAGTCAGAGCCAAGTAACAATTTAGGGGCCTTGAAAGGAAAGCACGAGCTGTTCCTGTGCGAGTTGGGAGAATGTGCTCGCCGCAAAGCTCGAACATGGATGACGTAAATCGTCTGCTACATCCGGTGCGTCAAGCCTGTGCAGTTGTGCTGCAAGACACTCAGGAGTTCAAATTCTTACGCTGCTAAGACTAGACAGTACCAAAGGGCCAACAGAATGAGCTTGTCAGCAGAGAACATTCAGCAGTTTCCGCTAATATCCGTTGCTGAGTCAAATAAAGGTCAAACGAATTGGGGGCCTTAAGATATTTCCTTCCAACTCTCTCTTAAGACATTATTACCTGCAGGCTGCTGCTGCAAAGGAAAAACGATTGTCCGACGAAGAGGGCGTTACCTCGACTCAATGAGCATGCGCAATCTCTCCTGGAGAGTAGCAACGGAGACAGTGAGTGTTGTTGTGTTAGCTAGTCACCTACAAACCTATCTCAGGTGCGACGTTGTAGAATTGCCTTTGCGTTTTCATGGGGAGGTCGTCTCCGATGAATGATGGTAGTGTCTGATGAACGGGGTCGCAGAGAAGGATCACGTTTACCGTCCTAGCATAAACCGTTTCAAGCCTTTGGAAGTACCGTGTCTGGAATCAGAGTCTTTACTAATCCTTCTTACTGTGGGCTCTAACAAAGCTCAGTCTTACTTCGTTTACTTCTAGCACGGCTGTCAGATGATTGATGGTGTCCGATAACAGGGGCGTCGCTCTACTCCTCCTAGCGTACATAATGTTCGGACTTTGCAGGCGCTCATAGCTGTAGAAGCGACGGTGTAAACACAGCTTCAATTACTAGTTCAACTATGAGCCTATAAAAAGAAAAGGGACTTTGTAAAAGTAACGAGACTTGGCGAGTAGCGTACTCTAAACGTATAGAGGGCTGAACAGACTTCCGGTCTGGGGACTGTGGCTGGCTGTCTGTCTGGCTGGCTGGCTGGCTATGTCTGTCACGCTGCAGGAATGTGTCACGCCTCCTTTGTGTGGCCCAATCACGAAACATTAATTCCTTTATGTCCTACGTAGCAACCAAAGACAATGACCGAACAGGCAATCCTACGCGCGAAACTTTCTTGAGAGAGTTTTATTACCAAAACAGTGTAATTCATGTTTGCGATTGTTCGGACTTGTCAGAAATAAACAACAGAACTCACCTGTATACAACTGCTGACCCAAAATCGATCGCTTTCTTGGTTTGAAGATATTTATACGAGAATCTAATATTACGTAACCATGAGAGATTTTATGTCCTGTATACGATGACTCTGTACATACTATTTACGGACTTTGCGGTCATGCGAAACGGCATTCGGCATGTACGGTTTTAGATACATTTTACAGGTAACACGTTTAGAAAGAAAATAGCGTGTATATTCGACAATTAACCCTACGTACCGTACGTGGTGTTGAACCGTGTCGGGACGTCGACTTTGAAGGCTCATAGCTGTGGAAGCGACGGTGTAAACACAGCTTCAATTACTAGTTAATATTAACTGAAGGTGTGTCACGGTCGGACATGCGCATTGCATCGCTTGAAAAGGGTGCACTTGCTCAGTAACGTGCGCGCGAAGAGAGGACTGAGTACCTACGAGTCTACTAAGAGAACGACGACGATACCGCATGCAATGAGCAGCAGCGAACTGGACGAGAGTTCTAAAGTCTGGCATCGAAATTGTGGCCCAACCGGCAGATGGACGATTGCGCTGTTTCTATCGTTAGTTGTGGGTAATTTTGTGTTAGCTGTTCTCTGTTGTGGAAGCTTAGTGTTCAGAGAAAAGATTTGAAAAAACCGTAGAGAAGTTGCAGTTGGACTTGCAGGAACTTCAACTAGAAAAAAGAGGAAATGAAGCAGGTTTATGAGACGTTGTCTGCTCAATTGTGTCAGCATGGTCTAACTGCCTTTCTCAACTCAACTTGTCGCACAAACTAGAGACACAATACCGGTATGTTAACAGTGACAAGAGGTCGAACATCCTCATTCATGACCCAGATTCAGGTGCAGACATTGAATTAGATGTGTCGTTGGCTCATCCATGGTGTTTGGACTCAGTGAAGGCAGCCTCCACAGAAGAAGGAATAGCAGCAATGAAACGAGAGGAGAAGAAAGAGGCAAAGTATAATTCTGAGCAGCTGACAGAAGGGTCTTGCCCATTGGTCAATCCTCTTGTTTTCCAACATTTTGGCTGATGGGGAAACAAGCTGGCAGAGTGCAAGAGATGATGAAAAAAAACGAAATGAGACCAACTTCAAGAAATAGTGGTGATCAATCATTTCAGTGACTCTACAACGTTGCAATGCGAAAGTCGTCTCGGACAAACTCATTAGCATAGCTGAGATTAGAACGTCGAAATGTATTGTGCTCAGTGTAGTTTGTATGCTTCAGGACAGTAATGATCTTGTTGTGTTAGTGTTAGTTTGCTCATGATGTAAACGGTTGATTTATAATATATATATAATATATATAATATATATATATAAAGCTCAAATTGCCTGTCTGTCTGTCTGTCTGTCTGCCTGTCTGTCTGTCTGTGTGTGTTCGCGTTTGGCGGCCACGTCTTTTGTCCGTTCGCAACCGAAAACGGCACGCACACTCGGCACGCACAGGGAAAGGTTTGCGTAAAAACTTTAAAAAATTATGCACCGGGTCCCCTCTCGAGGGGTCGACCCACGCGTAAAATTTCTCGATGACACAAACGCTACACAATCCAGTTCATTCGAACACACGCCCACACCAGTCCTGTGTAGGCTGTATGCATCGTTGTCCTTCGCAAAGCTTCGAGCAATCGAATATCTCTTGCCGACGAAACTTACTCTTCTAGCGCTTTCGTTTCTCTCCAAATTCTGATTGCATTTGCACCGAATCCAACCTACACGTTTTCTGCAGCAAGCGCTACACGGAGAGTGGGTCGATTTCTATCGAAACAGGCGCAAAGAGCAAAATTCGAATTCAGTCATCACATCCGGGTCCTCGCAACTAAGATTGCATGAGACGTGTCCACAGACATATCTTTACACTACAGTATCTTTGCCCGTACGAAGGACGGCCATGTATACTAGTGTATATATATATATATATATATATATATATATATATATATATATATATATATACTTGAGACAGAAAGATGGACATACATATATGCATACACACAGCCAGACGAACATACATACATGATCATGATGATGGTTGTCCACTGATTTCAGCGATGACAACCGGTCAATGAGAGTGATAGAAGATAGGGAGTAAAGTACAAGGAGAGATGGAAAAAGCAGAACCTGCCATAGAATGGTTTATAGTGAGTAAGACTTGCACAATATCAGAACAACTCTCTCTCTCGTCCTAGATTACCAAGTACATACCGGGGCAGGAGCTGCAACAAGCATGCAAGCAATTAGAATACAGTGGTTTGCCAGGCAAATGACTGATGAGCCTTCATTCCTGCCATAAAGTACACCACAGTACTATCCTGCTGTAACCCACGACCAAAAAGCACGACAACAAGCATGTTGTCTTTGTCATCGCTTCACAACAGAGCATAATCCAAGACCATAGATCGAGATACATGGATCAGCGCCGAGGCGTATGACCTCAAGTTAGCGCAGGCTTATTTGATGGCTTCCTGAACTCGCCATGTCACGGTACTGTCAACGAGCTTTGTGGGTTTCCTTTGGGAACAGTAGCGCCACCTACTGTCCCACACACGCTGGTGGTACTGCCGAACTGTAGGTCCGTGACTGCTTATCCGTCAGGAAAAAATTCATTAATTAGAATGGTTTCTGCTTATGCTGTATCGCAGCTGATCCTCATATCTGAGGGTTGTTGCACTATCCACCACCTGTGGACGCACACAGTATCATGCGGCTTTGCCCTGAGACATACAGATACATAGATATACATACACACATACGGACAGACAGACTGACAGACTGACTGACAGACAGACAGGTGGTTTATGTTCACAATTTCAAAGTGACATCATCAAGTGTAAAAAGCAAAGCTTGCTTTAAAATAGCTATTAGCCAGTTCTTAGAAGACTAAGAGTCATAACAAGATTGGACATACACAGACAGACAGACAGACAGACAGACAGACAGACGTGATTGCGGTGTCTCCCTTGATGGATCTGGCTATCATTTCTTGACATGTAAATGGGGTGGTGGGCCTGTCTGGTCCCACGAGTCCATAGCTGCAGTGTGGGCAGATTGTTTGAGAGATCTCCATATACACCACCGACGGGAACCTAGAAACAGGTACTCAAACTCAAATGACCGCCCGGATATCTCTGTTTTTGACTGTGGCTCTGGGTCTAATGTGGACCTGGACATCTCACTGGCGCACCCATGGAGCTCTGAAATCGTTAGCAGTGCAGCACACACAGATGGAGCTGCAGCACTAAAGAGAGAAGAGAAGAAGCTGACCAAATATTACAAACAACTCCTTCCTGGGGGAGAATCGTTCACCATTGTCCCTTTAGTCCTGGAGCATTTTGGAAGATGGGGCAAGGAATCAGAATGTTATCTACAACAATTGTCCCTCAGATCTACAGACGACTTGGGAAGACTGAACAGGGCGGAGTTTTTGCTGCAGTGGAGACAACGCATTTCAGTTCAGTTGCAAAAATGCAATGCGAAAGTTATCTATCGCAAGGTAGAGGGTGTGCTGAGAAGTGGCAAATAAGAAGTGTTATCTGTAATAATAGAGAAGAAACGTGGACCAATACGGTCCATATATCATATATGTTTTTTCAAGTGTAGTTTATGCAGAGAACAAAACTTTCAAATATTTTACTTTAGACGTGGCTGTACTAGCTCCTCTAGCCTGTAATAGTTTCGATGTTTGAAATTATACTACCATTGACAGACAGACAGACAGACAGACAGACAGACAGTCCCGGATGTTCATGGTGAACTGCAGCGGAGTCTGACGTTCCTCTTGCTGACGATGTCACAGGATCTCTCTTGTCCGTTTTCATCATGTGCGGTGTCTGGGCCGCGTAAACGGTTGTTAGATCACATTCGTGTCTCCCATTCCGATGAGGAGTTACCGGCGGAGTTTGTCATCAGCCAAAGTCTTCTACAATGTGCCTATTGCAAGAAATGGTTCCAGAAACTGGGCCAACACTCATCACAATGCAAGAAACGATCAGACGGACCTGGTTCTGTGCGCTTATCAGAGATGCTGGCCGTCGCTGATGAGACGCGTGCACGTGCACGTGGCGAGGATTCTCTCTCAACGTTCACGACCACGTCTACAAAGATTCCCAACGAAAAAGCGATAACTAGTGTGCCTCCTGCTAGTGATTGTGACGGACCTGATGACACAACAGACACTGAATCGTCGGCATGGCAGTTTATACGGGACATTTCAGCGGAGGCCATTTTGTCATCCGTACCTCCGCGAACTGTTCAATCAGTCAAACCTGCTGTTCGAGGTCTTTTTCAGGAATGTTGTGCTGTCGTATTCCGAAAGTTAGATGAAGACCCAAAGGATGAAGCTGCTTGGAAACTTCTTTTTCTTCTCCCAAGGATGTTGCTGTCACCTACGAGCCTACACAGAGGAGGCAAGTCGGGCATAAGTCATCTAAAAACCATTTTCCGCAAATTTCTTGCCTTTAAATGGGATCAACTGGTGCAGCTCGATAGGCTTCTAGCCGGTAAAAGTCATTCAAACCAAGCACAAACGGATCAAATCAAACAAGCTGCTTTACGGTTAGTGAAATGTGGTGAACTCTCACGAGCAGCTAGGGTTCTAACAAGCTCAGGGCTAGCTCCTGCATCTGAAGACACTATATCACGTTTGGCTAACAAACACCCTTCTCGAGTCAAAGATATCCAGGATTGTTTCCAGGGCAATTCTGAACGAGCTGGCATTCAAATTACAACTCATCAACTGTCAGCAGCAATCATGTCAGCTCCTAGGGGCTCCAGTCCTGGCCCTTCTGGATGGAGATATGAACATTGCCGAGTTTTGCTGCAGAATTCTACAACTCTCCGTGGCCTTAATCATATTTGTTCTTTGATTGCCAAGGGCACACTTCCTGTTTGTGCAATCAGAATCCTGACTGCAGCTCGCCTTATTGCCTTACCTAAACCAAATGGTGATGTTCGCCCAATAGCCATTGGTGAGTGTTTTAGGAGACTTGCTGCACGGGCTATATGTGGTCAAAAGAAGAAGGAATTTTCTGATTTCTTTTCTCCCCTGCAGTATGGAGTAGCCACTGAAGGAGGTTCTGAGCTTCTGGTGCACCAAATTCAGCTTCTTCTTGAGTCTAACAAGGACTGGGCACTACTGAAAACGGACCTAAAAATGCATTTAACTCTGTCATCAGGAATGACATGATTTGCCAAGTTTATGAATCATTCCCTGATATTGGAAATCATGTTTCAAAGATGTATTCGGGTTTCAATGATCTCATCATCTGTCAAGGCAATTCAACTGTCAACTTGTCATCGCAAGAAGGTGTCCATCAAGGCGACCCTTTGGGGCCTGTATTGTTTTCTACTGCCATACATCCTGTTCTTCTTAAAGTTCAATCTAATCATGATGATGTCACAGTGCTAGCTTACCTGGACGATATTTTCATAATGGGACTACCAGATAGGATAATGTCAGCATTTGAAGATCTCAAGCCTTCTCTCTCTGTTCTTGGTCTACAGATATCAAACAGCAAATGTGAGCTTTACTGTCCACCATCAGCAGATAGTGTGGCTTGCGAACAATTTCAGTCAATTCCTGTTTCATCTCACGGTTGCAAGATTCTGGGAGTTCCCTTTGGGAACCTCTCATTTATTCAAAGTGTGTGTGCAGACTTTGTTGATTCTGGAAGCCTTCTTTGCAACCAAATTCTTCATCTTGACGATCCACAAAGTGCGATGCTTTTGCTTCGACATTGCCATGTACCTAGAATGACTCATCTTGCAAGATCTATTGCCCCACTCAAACTCTACACTGCTGCCACTGCTCATGATCTTCAGACAAGACAAACATACACAGGGCTGCTGAACTTCGCAGAAATCTCTGATGAGAAGTGGATGCAGGCAACCTTACCGATTAAACATGGAGGCTTTGGTGTGACCTCTGTGAGAGAAATTTCTCAGTTTGCATTCATTTCTAGCTGGTCACACACATTATCAGTTCTGCCCACACGCTTTCCGATCATGGAGAAGATAGTAAACGATCTAATTTTTCAAAATGACACTAACACTTCAATTGCACTGGAGATACATCAGGCCCTACCATCAGACAAGAGTCTTAGCGAGCTACTTCAAAAGCCCAAGCAACTACAAAGAAGGCTCACTCAACAACACATGACTTCTATTTCCAGTTATATGATTGAACATTTTTGTTCACCTAGAGATGCAGCCCGCCTTCACTCCCTAAAGGGTAAAGGTGCTGGTGCCTGGATTGCTGCTATCCCAGAATCGGCAAATTTCGCACTTCAACCTTACGAATTTCGTCTGGCGTGTTTGTTGAGACTGGGTCTGGAGATACCGGCTGTGAGCTGCATCGAGAAATGTGAATGTGATGCTAATCTGGATAACACAGGGTATCACTTACTCACCTGTAAGAAAGGCGGTGGTCCTGTGTGGTCACATGACTCCATTGTGTCCGAATGGTCTGATTGTTTGAGGCACCTGCAGATCCACCACAAACGCGAACCTCGAGATCGGTACACTGACAACAACAATCGTCCAGACATTGCTGTCTTTGATGCGGGCTCAGGCACCAATGTAGAGCTTGATGTAGCCTTGGCTCATCCTTGGGCAAAAGACACATTGTTCCAAGCTTCTAAAAGGGAAGCAGCAGCAGCTGCAAACAGGGAGAATAGGAAGTTAACCAAATATAGTCAAGTCACTCTCCCCGGTGCGTCTTCCTTGACACTTGTTCCACTTGTATTTGAGCATTTTGGCCATTGGGGAGAACGAGCCACCAGATACCTACAGGAACTATCAACCAGGTCGACGGATGATGATGGCAATAAGAATGCTAATGAATTCATGTGTTACTGGAGAAAACGATTCTCAACAGCGCTACAACGTTGCAATGCTAGAACTATTGCAAAGAAACTATCACACCTTTTATCTATGAGCTCCAGTAATGTAAAGAACTATCATACTCAGTTTTGCGTACATTAGTTTGTGATGTGTATTGACCCTATTGGGTCTCTTGAACATTCTAAATAGTTTTAGTTGTAATAGCATTCATTTATGAAAATATATGAAAAGACAGACAGACAGACAGACAGACAGACAGACAGGATCAAGTTTATTGTCAACAATCTTCACTACTACAAACAGTTATTGTTAAAATGAAATGTTCTACTTGTAGTCCGAGACTATTGCTAATGAGTAAAACACTGAATGTCTCTATCTACTCCCAAAACACTGTCATCTCCTAATGAGCGCACAGAAAGCCTTGACAGCTTCCGCAAAATCACTCTGCTGTTGCATTTTTGAAGAGTAATAGACAGTCTTTTCCTCCAGAAGGTTTTAAACTCTACCGCAATTCTTCTTCCATCAAAGCCTCTCGCCTTCTTCCCCAGTTCATTCATCAGCTCGTCAGCCTTTAAGCCCCATCTGACAGACAGGCAGCAGGCAGGCAGGCAGGCAGGTAGACAGACAGATATGGACTCACGAGACATTGTCTAGTGTTTGGAGCGACTGTCTACAGCATTTGAAGATGTCCCATCAGCGGGAACCAAGGAATCTTTACGTTAATAGCGACGACCGCCCCGACATCGTTGTCTTTGACGCTCAACAGGGTTGTGACATTGAGCTGGACATCTCGGTGGCCCACCCATGGCACTACATGTGATCTCTCGAGCAGCTCAGGAAGACGGCGCGGCCGCAGCTACCCGTGAGGTCAAGAAATCAGAAAAATACGTTAAAGAAAGGACGTCTGGGGCCTCCCCTCCAAATGCATCCCATTAGTGTTCGAACACTTCGGACGTTGGGGCTCAGAGGCAGCTCAATTCCTACACCGCCTGTCACTCCAGTCTATAGACGAAGACGGAAGAAAGAACAGTCATGAATTTAAGTTATTGTGGCGTAAATGCATGTCGGTAGCTTTGCAAAGGTGTAATGCTAGCGTAATTAGCAGAAAGTTGGCAAGACTGGGACATTCTTCATTCGCACGTAGTTAAATTATGGCGTCGGCCGTTTGGGCCAGATTAGAATGTAGTAGTATTGTTCTTTGAAAATATATGTATTGACAGACAGACAGACAGACAGACAGACAGACAGATGTGGATGAGACCCCGGATGTTGATGGCGGGTCAACGTATTTGAATCTCTTGTTCGTTATTCCTAGTTTCTCGCTTCGACTTGCTTTTCTTGCTCAATCCTTTTCGAACGTCGCTTCTCTTAGCTGTTAAGTGTTGCTTCTTTTGGGATTCTAGTCGCATGCGGTTTTTTCTTACTGATTTGGCTATGTCTCAATCATCTCAAGAAGAAGAACAATGCCCTATCTCTGATTGCGACTTCACTGGAGCTCTGAGACTTGTTTTAGATCACTTACGTCAACATCATGACTTTACCGCCATATCGTCATCGTTCATCACGAATCACGACCTCATCCAGTGTCCCAAATGCTGCTGTTGCTTCAAACGCCTTCAACAACATTATTCTAAATGTAGCAATGCCTATGGAACCTCTTCTCATCAGACCAATGCTGATTCTCAGCCACTTCCGCAAAGGAATTGCATCACCTCCAGAAGTGATGGCGAGCCTCCGGCGTCTTGCCGTACTGCTCTGTCGACGAATAGCTTCTCAAAAAAAAAACGGAAGATATCTAAAGAAGCTGAAGCTTGGGATTTGATTTCTGGTCTGTCGATTGACACCATTCTACGTGCAAAACCACCCAGAACAGTCCAAAAATATCAGCTAATCTAAGATCTACATTTCAAGCTTGCTGTGCAATCCCGCTACGTCGAATAGTCAATTGCCCTGATGATGAATGCGCTTGAAAGTTACTATTATTACTACCGAGAATGATTCTACAACCTCTAAGGAGAGGTGGAAAATCAAAGAAACGTGAAATTTTATCAATCTATGAAAAATTCTTAGACAACAAATGGGAAGAATTGCCACAGTTCAACACTCCAGACAACAAGGTTTTACATCAAAATCAAAGATCTTCACGGAAGAATGCAGCTACTCGACTAATAAGATGTGGTGAAATATCAAGAGCAGCAAAGATCCTTACGAGTCCTGGTTTAGCTCCAACATCACTTGATACCAGAGACAAGCTTGCAGCTAAGCATCCGTGTCGGTCTGGAGATCTGAATGACAACATCAGTTCGAATGAAACTTTATTTCAGTTGTCGAAAAAAGATTTGTTCAGCTCAATTCGCGGGTCTCCGCGAGGATCTGGATGCGGTCCATCAGGTTGGAGATATGAACACATTCGCCTCTTACTGGGGGCATGCCCTGTCAGGGATCATCTTTACAAAGCTTGCGCAGTCATTGCTAGGGGTCATTTACCTCATTCAATATCATCTCTTCTCTCAGCTTCCAGACTCATAGCAATACCCAAGAAAAATGGAGATGTACGGCCAATTGCTGTTGGTGAAGTTTTTCGTCGGATAACAGCTAAAGTCATATGCAATCAGCTAAAGAGCAATTTGCTGATCATTTGTCACCACTTCAGCATGGTGTGGCAGTAGAGGGAGGATCAGAAATGTTGGTTCATCACATCCAATTAGCCCTTGAATCTAATCCCAGTTGAGCATTACTCAAAACTGATATGTCAAACGCATTCAATTCCGTTAATAGATCAAACCTACTACAGCAAGTAGAGTCTTCTTTTCCTGAAATATTAAACCATGTCAAACAGATGTATGCAAATGTTGGTCATCTTGTTTACCAAATGGAAGAAGAAACAGTCCTCATCAATTCAGAAGAAGTCCACCAAGGAGACCCGTTAGGTCCAGTTCTTTTTTCCCTCACAATACATCCTGTCTTGAAGCAGTTACAACTAAAGCACAACAAAGTTCAAGTATTAGCATATCTAGATGACATTTTTCTACTTGGTGAATCCGATGCAACCGTCAATGCAGCCTTACATCTGAAGTCATCTCTTACTCCTCTTGGCTTATCAATATGTGATCAAAAATGTGAGCTGTTCACTCCTGACCCATTTAATACCAAACATTGCCCATTCCAAGTGACGAATGATGGGACTATGGTCTTAGGCATTCGAAGACATAGCTCACTCTGGTCAATCACTTTGCTCTGCTTTGTCTCAATTAGAATATCCTCAGTCAGAATGCCTTCTACTACGTCATTGCCATGTTCCCAAGTTAAACTACTTGGCTAGGTCAGTATCACCTTCTTTATTTCAGTCTACAGCTGAAATACATGACAACATGACTCGAAGAACCTTTTGTAAAATATTGGGAGTGCCATCAATAGTCGATGAACGGTGGAAACAGGCAGCACTTCCTATCAAATTAGGAGGATTTGGAATGACATCGGTCGATGCTATTGCTTCATCTGCGTTTTTAGGAGGATGGATGCATACTCTGTCAAACTTGCCTACTACGTTCCCTCACTTGACTAACGATGTATCACTCTTGCTTTCAACCGATAATGTCTCGAAGATCTTGGCCGATATTCATCAAGCTGTCGAGTCTACTGGTTGTGATGATTCCCAACATTTAAGTGAGTTTGTCAAACAACCCAAGAAATTACAACAAAATCTATCTAGTCAACTACACGAGACAAACGCAAATTCCTGCCTGGAAACTTCAATTTCACAATCAGATAGAGCTGCAGCTAAATTTAGATCAATAAGAGGTAAGGGAGCTGGGTCATGGCTGGAAGTTATTCCTACTGAAGAGATTCTTGCACTTAAACCCCACGAATTTCGTTTGGCAGCATCTCTGAGGTTGGACATGCCTGCACCTTTTGTCAACTGGAACATCCAGTGTGAATGTGGCAAGTTGGCAAATGAATATCATCTTCTTACATGCAAACATGGAGGTGGGCCTGCGTGGCAACACGATGAAATTGTAAATGCATGGAGCACTTGTCTACATGAATTAAAGATTCATTACGAGAAAGAACCTCGACATCGTTACTCTGGAAATGAGAATAGACCAGACATAGTTGTGTATGACTCTGGGTGTAGCTATGACCTTGATGTGGCTATGGCTCATCCTTTCAGCCAAGACGCTTTAAAGCAGGCAGCTTTAGAGGAAGGTTTTGCTGCAGCAAGAAGGGAGGAAAGGAAGATGATCAAATACGAAAAACAACAACTTGCTGGCAATACATCAAGCCTCAATTTCACTCCTCTGGTATTTGAACATTTTGGGACATGGGGATCAGAAGCTACCAACTATCTAAACAAACTAGCCAGAAGATCAAGGGACATTGAAGGCTATACACATGAAGCTGACTTTAGAGGTTTTTGGAGAGAAAAAATTCTCAATAACATTACAACGATGCAACGCTAGAGTCATCCTCCACAAGCTGACACGTGTCTTCCCTGGAGAAGAAGATGAGAACATACACAATAGAGACTACCAAAGTAGTTTGCATTAAACTAAAGCTGAATTCAGTAGATTTCTTGTATTTAGTGTTAGAAATGTAACGTAGAGTTTGTGTTTCAATAAATGAAATTGACAGACAGACAGACAGACAGAGGTACCGTGATTGCGAGGATCGACCTGACATAGCGATCATGGATCCAGTAACCGGAACAGACGTCGAGCTAGATGTGTCTTTGGCCCACTCATGGTGTGCCGATATCTTGTCAAGAGCAGCCCGAGAAGACGGGGCAGCAGCGGTAAGAAGGGAAGAGAGGAAAGTCGAGAAATACCAGTCGAAGGTCCTGCCGGGTGGATTATGCCTCAACTTCGTGCCTCTAGTTATGGAATACTTCGGTCGTTGGGGGAGACAAGCACTATCATTCCTGTCTCAATTATCATTCCTGTCTCAATTATCTCAACTAAGTAAAAACATCGACCTTGGTAACAGTAACCAAGATTTCAAGTGCTGCTGGAAAAGAAGATTAGCTGTAGCTCTCCAAAAGTGCAACGCAAAGGTTCTCATCCAGAAGATGAACCGCTCACGAAGCAAAGAAAATAACATTAGTAACATATATAGTGTCCAATTGCATGCAACCTAAGTTGATAATTTTTTAGAGACCCGTGTGGGTCCAATTGATATATAACGGACTTTCGCCTCAATAGCTTGTAATAGTTCATATGTATGAAATATAAAGATTTGACAGACAGACAGACAGACAGACAGACAGACAGACCCCGGATATTGATGGTGGCGGCTGAACTTTCCTGACTGTCAGCCCAACGCTTTCCCTCTTTCTATCTTTTGATATGTCTCAGCTAGAGAGCTGTCCCTATGAGTCTTGTCATGTTTCTGGCACTCTTCAGAGAGTTCTCGGTCATACTCGTCACGCTCATGACCCAAATCTTCTACCAGGCGACTTCATCTCTTGTCATAGCTTACAGCGTTGCCCCCACTGCTCCAAATGGTTTCTAAAGCTTGGGCAACACATGTCTCAATGTAGGAAGCGGCAGAGTTTTCCCGTAAGTGGCCAACGGTCATCCGCACCAGCAGACACAAGTGCGCCATCACCACCGTCACCTTCGTTGAGGAATGCATCCTCCACAGTCGTGCCAACTATGGTATCTGAGCCTCAAGATCTTTCTCAACCTACGAGTAGTATCAGCGCACTCAACCCGGAATCAACCGCTTGGCGTTTCATTCGGGACCTCCCAGTGCAGTCAATCTTAGAAGCCACGCCCCCTCGCGTTGTCCAAACGATCAATTCCTCCGTCAAGGCTCGTTTCCAGGACTGTTGTGCTATTGCCCTAAAGAAAATTCAAGATAACCCAGATGACGTTTCGGCATGGAAGCTTCTCTTTCTCATCCCTCGCATGCTTCTCCGACCTATGGTGAGAGGTGGCAAGAACGGCCTTCGAGATGTAAAGTTAGCGTATGAGAAATTTTTGAGCTGGCAATGGGAGGACCTTGTCAAACTGCAAGGCTTGCCGACCAAACGAGCTTCGTATGGAAGTGAGGAAGCCAGGATAGCAGCGGCACTAAGATTAGTGAGATGTGGTGAGTTGTCACGTGCGTCTAAGGTCCTCACTAGCACCGGATTGGCTGAATCGTCAGCGGAGACAACCGCAAAATTGGCACTAAAACATCCAAGGAGGTCAACAACAATAATAAGGGAGGCTACACCTCACCACGAGTCCATCAATTTAACTAGATCTATTCTCTTTGATGTTATCAGACGATCACCGCGTGGATCTGGAACAGGCCCGTCAGGTTGGCGCTTTGAGCATTTGAAAGTGCTAATTGAAAATGATTTCACTGCTGATTGCCTCTTCTCTGCCTGCACTGCCATCGCTCATGGGATACTTCCTGAAATAGCTACCAAGCTGTTGTCTTCTTCCCGGTTAATTGCTATCCCTAAGCCAAATGGCGATGTGAGACCCATTGCTATCGGAGAATGCATTCGCCGAGTAACCTCGAGAGCCATCTGTGTGCAAATGAAAAACAGTTTTGCCAGCTTCTTCTGCCCTATCCAGCATGGAGTTTCCACAGAGAATGGTTCAGAGTTAATTATTCACCATATTGAGCTGATGCTGGAACACAACCCTGATTGGATTGTACTGAAGTCCGATGTAAAGAATGCATTCAACTCTATCAATAGACATCACCTGCTCAACGAGCTACGCCAGTCCTTCCCTGAGCTATACAATTACGCATCACAGATGTATGGTGGATTCAACTCACTAGTCTTCATGGAGGGTGGTACAGCAGTCGCTATATCATCGGAAGAAGGCATCCACCAAGGCGACCCTCTTGGTCCAGCCTTGTTTGCCACAGCAATTCATCCAATTCTGAGGGATCTCCAGGAAAGATTTCAAGAAATTCATGTCCTAGCTTACCTTGACGACGTGTTTCTATTGGGTCATCCGGACAAAACCTTGGAAGCTTTCCAGAATCTAAAGGATATGTTCCTTTCTGGCAGTTTATCCGTCTCAGACTCCAAATGCGAGATCTTCAGTCCTTCAGGTACCATCAATACCGCTAATACTTACGTTCAAGTAACATCTGAGGGCTCAATGTTCCTCGGAACTCCCATCGGTTCTACTGCTTTTGTTGAGTCTTCTTGCTCTCAGATCGTTCAGTCAGGGTCTTCTTTGTGTGACTATCTTCCAAAATTAAATGACCCTCAAAGTGCTCTCCTGCTCCTTCGTCATTGTCACGTGCCGAAGCTAGACCATCTGGCCCGGACTGTACATCCGAATAATATTAGGAAAGCTGCTTCTATCCACGACTCTATGACGCGCGCAACATTTTCACAAGTACTAGGCTTCCCCGAGTTGGTTCTTCCATGGGAGCAAATATCACTGCCAGTACGTCTGGGTGGATTTGGTATGTCATCCCTGTCGTCCACCTTCAAACTCGGTTACGTGGCTTCATGGATACACTCACTTGCTGAGCTCCCACTTCGTTTTCCTGCTGTAATACCCATGGTTGACAACGTGGTTGACCATCAATTTGGTTCAGTTGGTGATGCTCTTGCCAAGTCCATACCTCCTGACAAGCTTTTGTCTGACTATCTGGCAAATCCTAAGAAACTTCAAAGCAGACTTTCAAATCAGTTCTTTGCAGACCAACTACAACTTTCATTAAATAACTCTGCTACGGCTAGAGATGCCTCTAGGTTATATTCCCTACAGGGAAAAGGAGCTGGAGCATGGCTAAATGCAATCCCTGCAACACAAGGTTTCGCATTCAAACCCTGCGATTTTCGCTTGGCGTCGCTTGTGAGGCTTGGATTGCCCATCTCTCTGTCACATTGGTCAGAGGCATGCAACTGCAGTGCACCACTGGATGACAGCGGATACCACCTACTCACATGCAAGACCGGTGGAGGCCCTATTTGGTCTCACGAATCAATTGCTGGGGTGTGGTCTGAGTGCCTCAGGAGCCTCCAAATCCACCATCGACGGGAGCCAAGGAACAGATATGTCACTTCAGATTGCAGGCCTGACATCGTCATGTTCGATTCTGAATCAGCTTCCAACCTCGACCTGGACATCTCTCTAGCCCACCCTTGGAGTGCGGATGCATTTCCAAGCTCTGCTGATAGAACAGGCGTCGCTGCTAAACAACGAGAGAATAGGAAGGCGGCAAAATACAGCCAACAAAAGCTCCCTGGGACTTCAGTTCTCAAAGCCATCCCCTTGGTATTCGAACATTTCGGTGCATGGGGAGAAGAGGCCAGGAACTTCTTGCGAAAGCTAGCAGCTTTCTCATCAGACGAAGTTGGTCAGCCAAACGCACCGGAATTTGTGGACTTCTGGCGTAAACGATTTTCAGTGCAGCTGCAAAAGTGCAACGCACGGGTCATTCAGAAGAAATTGAATGTGTTGTGTGGTGGGTGTCAGATTCCCGAGTCACTCAGCTCTCAATTCTTTTATCATTAGTGTACTTTTAGTTGTCTCTTTTGCCTCAGAAAATATGTATACACTTACCTATGAACACCATAAAGCATTTAGCTTTAGTCGAGTAGTTTCTGCTGTGATGTATGATAGTGTGATTGTAAGAAATAAATGATTCTTGACAGACAGACAGACAGACAGGCAGGCAGGCAGGCAGGCAGGCAGGCAGGCAGGCAGGCAGGCAGGCAGGCAGGCAGGCAGGCAGGCAGGCAGGCAGGCAGACAGACAAACAGACGGACATACTATTTACAGACAGACAGATGGATAAACAGACAAGCTGTTTATATTTTTCCAATCTGCAAGAACAACAGTATGGTGCAAAACCTACTGCAACCACCAGACACTAATTATCAAAAAATTAAAAATATTTATAGATGGTATATAAGTGCACATCTAACAGTGTGTAAACAAAAGACAGAAAGAAAGAAAAAAAAGGAAGTCATAGTTACAGTTAGTAAACTTGACTCAAACAGTGGAATGGTTGTTGCACCAGATTGCGAAAAACATGAGAGATTGTCTTGCATATCTAATGTAGGAGGATCTTAACTTGGATACAATTTTTCTATACAGTCCAAACTAAGGCTGTTTAACAGACCACAAAAGCCAATCTCTAGTGTATAGAGTCTAGATATGTTTTTCCACCATCCACGTGTTGATCATCAGGCATATGTTCAAACAGATGGACAAACAATTTACAGACACACAAACGAGCTCGACAGCCGGAGCAATCGCCGGCCGTTTCAACGCCGATCCGCTCACAAAATCCACTTGCGTTCTCTTCGCCTTCTCTTTCTCTTTCTTGTCGTACTACTCCTGCAAACGTCCTAGAGCATCAAAATAACAGCCCGAACCCCAATTTGTCTCGTCCAACGTGCGATGCTCAAAATTTGAGCCTAACTCGTCGAGTCCAAGGAAAGTGACGAGTTTTTCATAAATGCTTGGATTGCGGAAGTCTTTCCGTTTCTGTACGCTCTCGTTCAGTCGTACCGGTATATTTTTCTGTCTTTGCTTTTTCAATAAATTAGTTATCTTGGATTGTAACTCGGGTTTGCATTGTCTCGAAGGAGCCAGTGGTAGGTTGACAAGAGGTGGACGGTGGGATTTTGTCGGGTTGTCGGTGGTTGGTGCCCTGGTGAGCGGAGAGTCGCTACTGAATAGGGATGTACCTTCGATGTCATCTTGACTTGTGGAATGGTCGTTGGACTACAGAAAAACATGTTGGTGTAATACAAGGTGAAATGCAGAGTTTGAGAAGGTTTGACTTGTATGTCTCGTTGTCTGTCTGTGGCATTGATTTGTCAGCTTCCTGTCTGTCTGTCCTGCCATCATTTGTAGTGTTCAAGTGTATTATCTAGTCTGGCTATCACTAATAATTTAACTTAATAAATTAGTATAAATAAAAATAAAATTAATATAAAATTAGCAACTAGACTAATAACTAATATATTAATTTATTTATTGCGGAGCGCAGTTTTTTAATAACATTATAATTAAATATTTAATTGCCGAGCATAGCGAGGCTTCTAATCTGGGTCGCACAACAGAAGGGGCGTGGTCCTATATGGCTCTACATCGAACTCTTGTTCAGTTATGAGCCTAGAAGAAAAGGCACTTTGTAAAAGTCAGGAGACTTGGCGAGTAGCGTACTCTAAACAAATAGGACTGAACCGACTTCCGGTCTGGGGACTCTATGGCTGGCTGGCTGAAGGCACTCAAACAACTTCTAGGATGTGTTGTGTGTGTGTGTGTGTTTGTCATTTGTCATAGTCCACAGTTGGAATGCCTGTGGAAACTAACATTTCAGTTATCATTTATGGGTCTGCTTTTCCTTTTTTATTTGCACATATTAATCAAAGCTTCATTATCGTCGTATGCTATTTCATTGCTTGCATGGTCAGTCGGTTTTCTGATTATTGAAGAACATATACACCTCATACACATACACGCATACGGTAATTAACGCACTACTGGAAGTTTGATCTACACAGACGAAGTCTCCTCTATAGTGACTATAGGATAGAGTGCAAGGTACACGTGCGCGTATAGATAGTGGAATAAAACCATGTGTGCAGAGAGCAATTCATATCTACTGATAATTAATTACGCGACAATTTCCTACTGAAGTGCTTGACTGATCTGCGTAGACAATAGCGCAAGCAACTGGACACTCATTGTCAAGCGACTTCAGAAAATGACATTACCCTATCTCTAAGAGAAGGGCAGTTGCATTCTCGTGGACTACATGATTCTTGAGTCTCAAATAGTGAGTCAGGGGATCGCGCCGCAGTGTCTAGTGCGAGGACAGTTCTGATTGGACAGCGAAGCTTCCGTTCAGGCGCGTAATAACAGTTCGATCCGATCAACTTCAGAAGAATTCCAAAAATTGAATAGATGAAGGTTGTGATGCCAATCATGGCAGCAGTTCGGTCTACATCTCTAACAAATAAACATAATGTTAGGGTTCCTTCTCGAAAACTTGCAATTAGCTATTAATATTGAAAAATAGTTGACCCACGGCGCTCAGTCACGAATTCGATTTCACTGAAATTGAAATGCGGCCGTCAGGTACAAATTTACCCGACATCTATTCTTTCATCACTTTCAGCTGAACGATGATGTCAGACAGTGGTGCGGTAGACAGCTCACTAGATAACTTTTGCTTGTTGTCATCATCATCATCATCATCATCATCATCATCATCATCATCCTTTAATACAAGTTACTGTCATTCTAGAAACTAATGATAGCATTCTCGATATGGGCGAGAGCGATCTCGACGTGATCGAGGGCGGTGTCGTCGACCAGGCTAAAGAAACGTGCACCGGTGTCGTCGACAGCGGTGTCGAGGCTAGAGGCAGAGGCAGAGGCAGAGGAAGAGGCAGAGGAAGAGGCAGAGGAAGAGGCAGAGGCAGAGGCAGAGGCAGAGGCAGAGGCGGCAGAGGCAGAGGCGGCAGAGGCAGAGGCGGCAGAGGCAGAGGAGCAGTGAGAGGCAGCGACAGAGGATTCTACCCGTACGCACCACCGTATGTTCAGTATAGCTCTATGTACGCATGAACATCTACGATATGATACTAACAAGTATTTCGTGATTGATGTAGATTTAATCAAGCAAATTTGAATTACTGCGACCTGTCCTACCACACACATTATCATAACCATTCACAAGATAATTTTACAACAGTTCAATTACAACATCAAGTGAAACAACTAACTGATCTAGTAGTAGCCATGGAAAAAAATTAATTAGTATATCTATCTCTCTATATAACAGGGGCGTCAGAACTGATCGGTTTGGTCCGTCCCGGGACGGACCAATATTCAGAAAGTCAACTTTTGCAAGCTGCATAGTGGCACAAACTTCCGGTTCAAGGCATAGGTGGTTAAATAAATGTGGCAATAAATCATTTATCACTTTTTATTCATTAGTCCCTTTCTTGACAAGAAGGACATGAAAAATTAAACAATAAATGACAAGCAATCTTGCCTCGATGTACAGACAATCTAGACCCACGTGATAGTCACACCTATCGCTCGTCATGGCAGTCTGCAGTTCCCGTGAATCCGGTGTACTTCCGGCCAAGTTTCATCCTCCGAAGTCATTCAAGTGTCCTAATCGCACTTTTGGGTCGACGGGAAAGACACGATCCTTCAGACGAGAGTGGTGTGAAGAGTATGATTGGCTACACTACAACGTTCACATGAATGCTGCCTTCTGCCACATCTGCATGACAGCTGAGCATGAATAAAGGCTTTTGGCAAGCACCAAGAGAGACGCTGCATTCATTAGTAAAGGATTCTTACTGGAGGGATGGGACGGCGGCTTTCAAGAAACATGTGACCAGCACCTGCCATAGGGAGGCCATGTGCGGCATGATTTCCCAGGACTATGGTCTTGATGTTGGAGAGTTACTCAGCACTCAGCACAAGAACGAAAAAAGCGGTGAACAGGGCCAAGTTCAGAAGGGTTCTACAAATCTGCGTTTCCTTGCTCACCAAGGTTTGGCTTTTAGAGGACAAGGACCGGTACAGAAAGTAACTTAACTCAGCTTATGTGTTTGCGAGCATTCGACTGCCCTGAAGTCGTAGAGTGGATAAATAAAAAGACAAATAAGTATATGTCTGCTGAAATTCAGAATGAGTGCCTCCAGTTGATGGCCTTGAACATCCCTCGCGAAAGTTGCAGCAGCATTTCGAAGAATGGCTTCTACACCATCATGGCTGACGAATGCACAGACGAGTCTAATAAAGAGCAGTTTACAATCTGAATTAGATGGATGAATGAAAAGCTGGTTGACCATGAGAATATGATTGGTCTGTACAATGTGGATGCCATCGATGCTAATTGTCTGGTTGCAGCTATTCGAGATGTGCTTTTACGTACATGCTTGAAGTTATCACACTGCCGGGGGCAATTTTACGATGGTGCTTCAAACATGACAGGAAGAAGATCGGGTGTTGTAACTCAACTCCAGGCTGAGGAAAGTCGAGCTGTGCTCACCCATTGCTATGGGCATTCACTAAATCTGGCAATAGGAGACACAGTAAAGCAATTGAAGGTGTGCAGAGATGCTTTGGATGTTGCATTCGAAATCAGTAAGCTGATTCGATTTTCAACTAAGAGGAATTCGGCACTTGACAGCATAAGGGTGGAAAACCCAACAGATAACGAAGGACCGAATGTGGGAATCAGAGCGTTTTGTCCTACTAGGTGGACTGTTCGTGGAGAGGCCATTCAGAGCATTATAGACAACTATAGTATTCTCAATCAGCTTTGGGATAAGACTTTAGAAACAAAGCTTGATCCAGATGTCAAGGGCAGGATCATTGGTGTTCAAACTCAAATGTCACAATTCAATCTTTTCTTCGGGCTGCATCTCTGCAAGAAAATATTGAAGATCACAGATAACCTCAGTCAAACGCTTCAGAGCCAATCAATGTCTGCAGCAGAAGGCCAAGATATAGCTCAACTGTCCGTACAAATTTTAGAGAGCATGTGGACAGATGAAAGCTTTGCTTGTTCTTTGAGCTTTCAGAGAGTCTTGTGAGAGCTCCAGCGTTAGTGAGCCCGTTCTTCCACGTAAAAGAAAAGTTCCTGGTCGATTTCAAGTTGGAATGGGCGAAGCAGTCTACAGTGCCACGGTTGAAGAATACTATCGACTTCAGTACTATGAATGCCTTGATCTGGCAATTTCTGGCATTAGGGATCGCTTTAGGCAGCCGGGTTATGCCACATACAGTAACCTCGAAAGTCTTCTTATCAATGCTGCCAACAAGAGCGATTATGGTGCTTATTTTCAGCAAGTAACCTCATTTTATAAGGATGATATCAATCCTGTACAACTTGATGCACAGTTCCAGAATCTTGGCACGTGGTTTTCAACAGATAAGCCACGTCGGGTTTCATTGCAAGGTTGCCTCCAGTACCTGAGAAGCCTTTCGGATGCCCAAAGATCATTTTAGTGAAGTGTGCTCCCTAGCTTGCCTTATTCTAGTAAAGCCTTCAACCAATGCCACCAGTGAGCGTAGCTTTTCTGCTATGAGACGGCTCGGAGCACCATGAAGTAGCCTAGGCTAAATCATGTTATGCTGTTGCATATGCACAAAGAGAGACTTGATCGTTTAGACTTAGATATCATTGACAACGAGTTTGTGAGTGGCAGCGAACACCGCCTCCGCATCTTTAGTAATTTTAAGACTAAGAGGTTATGCGGGTGAAAGTAAGTTATACATGTGGCGATTTTGCTTTTAGTTGGCAATGGAATTAGTGTATTACAAGTATGGCCACGCCTATCTAGCGCGCGTTAAGACGGACAAATGTGATTTTGCTTCCGACGCCCGACCTTTTTGGCGAGCAGCTCCAAAAAAAGCGAAAGCGAAAGCCCTGCTGATGTTCGAACAGGCTACAAGTTACTAAAGTAGAAACGCCACTCTACCTCTATTGCACTTACCGGAAGTATGAGCCTTTGCGCATGCTTAATTAACTTGCTGACAGTTCTAAGCGTTCGTTTGCTAGCAAGAGTTCCAAAAGTTATGGCAGCTCCAGTTCTAGAACTAAAACTAGTATTCGAAATTACTAAACCAAGGCTGTTCATAGAAACGATTGGACATCTAGAGATGCTGGATTGCTTACACTGATCCGCTGACGCGGGACAAATGTTTTCAAACCTAGTGGGCCCACCAATATAGGGTAAAGTCGCCTAACCGTGGACACCGCCTATAGGTGGACAGTTCAAGTTTCACCTCTTACCACCGAACGAATTGGCCATCAACCACGATGCGGTTTGTTGTAGTACCAAGCACTGCATCTTACCTTCTCGGGATAGGACGCTCTCCCAGTTGACGCCACGTTTTCTCACTCCTTCCCGTATGTTTATGCAGTAGCCTCGACTATCCTGGCAATGCAAAATTGTAAGAATCGTGCAGCGTCACATACTCAACGAAAGCAATCGCTGTTGTACGTTGGTCGCACAGCCTATGCCTTACTCTATCTTGAGAGTAAGTGTACCATGCAGATTTCTTTATTCACCTCTATGAGCAGCTAAAGTACAATCAGGGTAGGTCAAAAAGTGGGCGGGCCTGGGCAGTGGCGTAGCCAGGCATCTATTTTACCGGGCATATGCCCGGGCAACTTTTTGCTTTGCCCGCGTATTTTAGGTGACATAAATTCAAGTTCAACGCATTTCTATAAACAGTCGGGAACACCGTGATAGAGGAGTCCCGCCCACGGAACTGTCCCGGATGCCGACTAATATCAATTCTCAGCGTCTGATTCGTTGAATTCGCTCAATGCAGGAGAAGATGGATGCGTCAGAGTCTAACGCTAAGCGTAGAAAGCGAAAGCGACATACTGTGACTCTGAATGACTTTTGGGGACCCAAAAGGTATCATTTCTCGTAGATACCAGTGTAATGATTTGGTGTACTTGTAGAAAATGTTTGTGGTTAATTAGAATTGAAAACGGTGACAAAACGGGCGATTCAGACGATATGCCTAACAAAATTCAGCAAGCCATACCTGAAAGCGCTGAGTCTGCCTACGAAGCCCCGGATGATTCTGGTTCTGGAGAAGACATGGCAAATACCGAGCCTGGTAATGCTAGGAGTACTGTGTGTTCAACATCTTTGGAGATCATATCAAGTACATATGTACATATTCTTTCCAGGCATTCATGATTGATTTATGTTGTGTTCTCTACAGAGTTGGACATTTCCACGAGGTTTCAGAGCGGCCCTTCCCAACCGGTCTGTCAGTTTCCTTCTAAAAATTTTGGAAAGGGAAAACACTCATGTAGAAGATCGTTTGTTGCCACCTGGTACACAACATATCCATGGTTGGAATACTCGATAAAATTTGACCGAGCCTACTGCTTTGCCTGTCGTCATTACTGCCTTGGCAGTGCAAGCGGCCGTGCCGACACAGCGTTTACCAGTATAGGTTTCGGCGACTGGAAGCATGGTACTGGTAATAAAGGAGCATTTCTGATCCATGCCAGTTCGGCACATCACAGGAATGCTATGGCAGAATGGCATGAGCGGCGACTGGATGACTGTAACAGCCAGCGTCGACGAGTTGAAGACCTCTTTGCAGAAGAAGATGAACGCGTTGTTCTTTCTAACAGACACTATTTAAAATGTCTGGCGGAGGTTATCCTCTTGTGTGCTAAACAGAATCTTGCACTTCGTGGGCACGATGAATCGGAGGAGTCATCGAATCCAGGCAATTTTTTGGCTGTATTTGAGCTTCTTGCAAGGCATGATCACGAATTGTTCAAACGAATTGAAACGCTCCCCGGTAACGTAAGTTATAAGTCTCCAGAGATTCAAAACGCTTTGATCCAGTTGATGGCTGATATGGTACGAGAGAAAATATGCAGTGAAGTACAAAGGAGTGGCTATTTTTGTCTTATTTGCGACGAAAGTAAAGATGTAGCAAAGAATGAACAGCTTGCAGTTGTTCTGCGCTATGTTCTAGACGGGACTGTTCATGAGCGGTTTATATCTTTCACACCTCTTGGCAACCTTGCAGCAGACGGGATAGCAGAGGAGATCTGTCAAGTGTTGACAAGGAACAAACTTACCTTGCAGAACTGCATTGCTCAAACCTACGATGGTGCTAGTGTCATGAGCGGAAAGCACACCGGCGTTCAGAAGAGAATCAGAGACATTGCTCCGAAAGCCGTCTACACGCATTGCTACGCACATAGGCTGAACCTTGTTGTCGTTGATTCTGTAAAGTCCGTCTCCTCGGCGAGTGTGTTCTTTGACGTCCTTCAGAGGCTGTACGTCTTTGTTTCATCTTCTGCTGTTCACCCAATTTTCTTAGAAGCTCAAAAACGTCACTATCCGCAACGTTGTGAGAGCGTCACGCTGAAGAGACTTTCAGACACACGATGGACCTGTCGAATAGACTCTATACGAGCAATGCTTAAATCCTTTACAGCAGTAGTCGATGCCTTATCCTCTTTGACAAATGCTAGCAACAGCGAAAGAGCCATTTTAGCTGCAGGTCTATTGTCACGAGTGAAATCGTTAGAGTTTACCTCAAACTTGGTTATTTTCGAAAAGCTGCTGACTATTACAAAAAATCTGTCCGATCAGTTGCAAGCTGAAGATTTAGATCTGTCTGGAGCCGTTGATTTGTTAGAGACTGTGATAGAGCAATTGGTGGAGACCAGGGAATCCGGGTGGGACGATACATGGCAGCAAATTCTTCACTTGGCACAAACCTGCAGCGTTAATATGGATGTTTCTGATGGATCACGCAGTCGTGGTGATCCTGGACTTGTTACCGGTCGTCGCACTCGGAAACAAAAGGAAATTACTGATTGCGTTTTAACAGAGACTACTGGGCAGCGATTAACTGATTATTTCACCAACGATCAAGATCCCCTGGATGACGTGGCAAGAACGAAAATTCATTTACGACGAAAGCTTTTCTTACCGGTGATAGACCAAATGCTGCAGGAACTGGAATCAAGATTCAGCAACGATGGACGATCCCTTATGAAGTCAATTCAGGCTTGTAGTCCACAGTCCCGAAACTTCCTTCAAGCAGACGCCATTAATGCCTTAGTGGTACATTACGACATAAACCGTGAGGAAATTGGTTATGAAACTCATCAGGCAAGAAAATTTCTTAATGCATCTATGTGTGAAATGAAGTCTATCGCCGACGTCATTAGAGTTCTTACGCCGGTCAAAGCAGCTTTTCCGCATCTTATATCTGCCTTGCAGATAGCGTTGACTGTTGGGGTGACATCTGCCTCATGTGAGAGAACTTTCTCTAGTTTGAAGAGGCTGAAGACTTACACGAGACAATCGATGCTGCAAAGCCGAATGAACAGTCTAGCGATTTTGACCATAGAGAAAGATGTAGTTGAAACGTTAGATTTAGAGAGGGTAGTTACGAAATTTGCAAGTTTAGAATTTGGAAGATGCCGAAGATTAAGTCTAGTTAGCAAAAGCACAAAATTTTAGTGCTCTATAGAACAGCTTGTATTCTAACTGAGCTAATTATGAGTACATGATTAGGTTTTGTTCGATTGGTTTGTGAAATTGATGGATATGGGCAATGCCCGGTCAGTCCCTAAGGGCATGGCTACGCCACTGGCCTGGGAAGTTGCACAGTAGCACCTTCTAAACGTTCCTCCAGCAAGTTTTCAAATCTACCGTACACTTACTGCCGTTGTAGCTGCAGTTGATGAGACAGTACGGATTCAAGAGAAGAGCGAATAACTGCAGCCCTAGCTGCTGTAGACGTTAGCTGCAGAGAAGCTGCAAACAGGTTTGGTCTGTCCAAAAGTACAGTGCATAAACATCGCACAGGGCATTACCAAACAGCGCGTCCGGGCCGGCCAACAGTGTTCAGCAGTAGTGAAGAGAAAGAAATAGTGAGGTGCTGCCAAGTCCTTGCTGAGACAGGATATGGCATAACAAGAGCTACTGTCAACGAGGTACTGTACAAATTAAATAAGAGTCTAGAATTGGATTCCCTTGCACTAACACCAGGTATATCACTGGGTCATCAGATCTTTTCTTGAAACACACAGCAGGTCCAATCCATTTCGAAGTGGCTGCCTTGGGCAAGGCTGGTGGACAGGCTTCATGAAGAGATGGCCAGAACTGAAACCTAGAAAGCCTGAACACATAGCAAAAGCTAGAGCCAAAGCAGCAAGCAGACAGACAATTGAACAATTTCGTGAAGGACTGCTAAAATGCCTGAGAAGAAATGGCTTGGAACATCGGGTAAACTTGGCATGCCGTCTGTGGAATTGTGATGAGTCCAGATTTGCAACCTCGGTCACTGCAACCAAGGTACTTGTAAAAAAGGTGCTCGAGTTGTATATGATGTGCAAGGAGGCTCGGGCAAAGAAATAATTACTGTTCTGGCCGGTGGATCGGCTGCAGGTACTCAGAGCAAAGTAGTCATCTTGAATATTTGTCCCCGTGTTTTGTATGTAGGCACAATTCTACCACCCCTCATCAATTACAAAGACAAAAACTTTTGCCAAAAGTAGATGCAAAATGCACCTCCAAATGTAGCCTTTTCAGTGTCATCATCTGGCTGGATGGAGCGGGCAAACTTTGCTGAATGGTTCAATACAATTTTCGTCCCAAGTGTTCAAGATCTACTTGTAACAGGTCCAGTTGTGCTGCTGCTTGATAGGCACAATTCCCACTACAGTCTTGCAATTAGCCTCGTCCCCAGACTCACGTGAGTCTGGCAGTGTCCAGTTCCCGTATGACACTTCAGCCTCCCGTGAGTCTGGACTCACCGCGCCTACTTTCACACACTTACTTCACTAAGTGTCACCCCACGTCATAAAGTTGGCATCCCACGTGACTACATACTAACATGTCACAAACTCAATGAGCTATATCTGATTGCAAGACATTACTGCGGCTTGACACAATCTAATGTGTCACCCACCATTGTGTGTCCAGTTTCCAAATAGCGCATGCCTCATGGTGATTAGTCCACGTGGTGTGTGAACCAAGTTCACGCTCTCCTAATTCTCTCAAGACGGCTTCAGCATGTGGAAAGGTGAGTGTATCCTACGTTATTGTCTTACTCGTATAGACTGGCGAACCTGCCAAGTCTAGTTACTTCGTGTGAAGTTCATTCGTTGTTTCGTCGCACATCTGCTTTCTGCACGGTCCTTGCTAGTGCGCAGACTCTAGTGTAAAAGCCAGTAGGGCGCGCAATGGCAACGAGAGACATTGACGTAGAATTACAGTCCGGTCTTCGTATTTTCAATTATGATGACTTCCGGGAGGGTCAACTTGAAGCCTCTAGGGCGATCCTAAGGGGAAAAGAAGTCTTTGTCCGCATGAAAACTTCTGGCGGGAAATCTCTCTACTACCTTTTACCAGCGCTAGTCATGCCAGGATCTTGTATAGTTGTGAGCCCATTGATATCTTTGATGGACGACCAGGTATTACACACCGAAATAGTTGTTACTATAGCTATGTCTAACTCTTCCTGCTCAAGGTGAGCAAGCTAGAAGAAAAGTCCATCTCTGTCACTCGAGTGGCTTCTTTGGCAGATGATGCACTTCTACAGGATATGTGTTTGGAGAAGTTCAAACTGAGTGAGCACCTATTTTTTGTCTGTCTGACAAGCAGTTATCTGCATCTGCTACTTTTAGTTTACATGTCACCTGAAGCTATCACAGCAAAGTTTTGGAGAAACGCTATTAGTCACAAATTGAAGGATGTTCTGTCTTTATTGCAATAGACGAAGTTCACTTAATTGAAGATTGGGGTGCCACCTTTCGTCCTTCTTACAAGGAGCTCAATTTTATCCGGTCCTGCCAGCCGTCTATCCCGCTCATGGCCCTCTCTGCAACAGCCCAAACCCATCTTATTTTTTCCATTACTCGAGAGCTGAACATGTCTGACTATGTGCTAGTGTCCGCTCCCTTAGAACCGTCCGAATTTGTTCTTTTCTCTGGATTCGTCACATAGTATGTTCTCTGTTTTCTCCTCCTTGTCTTTCATGTTATCGTCAACGAATTCTCCGGAAAGTATTCCCAAGACTGTGATATTCTGTAGGTCTAAAGATACATTGTACAATGTGTATGTCTACCTTAATAGAAGCTGTAACAACGCTACGAAGGGTTATGTTGGCCAATACCACGTAACCATGACTTTGCAAGGACGGTCACAGCATTACCGTGATTTTAAGAGTGGGAGGCAAAGAGTGATGGTTGCAACCAGTGCCTTTGGCTTGGGAATCGATATCAATGACATTACTGAAGTGATATTGTTTAGTGCTCCAAACAAAGGTTCAGGGTTAGTACAGCTGGCAGGTCGTGGAGGCAGACCCTCGGCGTTTGTGCCTGGTTCGTTTTGTGGTCCGGCCTCAAGATCTTAGAGAAAGTGATAGTGCAGTTGTCAAACTAGCATCAAACACAGCTTGTTTGCGAAAAGTTATTCTTCGTAGATTTTGCAATTTGAAGAGCACATACACGCTAGTGACTTTTGCTGCTCTTTCTGCTCCTCTGTCGAGCGCCCATCTGCATTTTCATTGGAGCTGCCATCTGCAAGCACTGTTTCTTGTAGTTCTCATAGATCTGGAACACTGAGATCACGTCGAATTCTGGCTGTGCAAAGAGCTGCTTTAAAAAAAATTTAGTTGAATTTAGGGGAATGGCTGGTGGCACACGATTTAAACGAAGGGGTTTAGATGGAGTGTTGTCCATGGCAGTAATTGATAACGTGCTGAAGAAGTGTAACAGAATCATTTCTGAAGATGATGTACAATCAACAGGCGTGATGCCAGACTTTACAGCACCTGTATATCAAATGATCGAGCGTCACATTCCCACAACCATACCCCAAAGTGTTCCAACGGTTACACGTGCTAGCAGAAGCATAGCTTCCTGTAGAGAATCTTTACTGGACGACATTACTAATTGTCTGTAATGTTGATGTAATTAATGTAATTAAAATTTGCAAGGGTACTGTCTGTTCAATAGTATACATTGTAAACACTGTATTTTGCTCACTATTGTGCCACATTACATTAAAATGTCTTCCACGGCATCAGTTTCCTCGTGGTCCTCGTCTGTTGCGTGCTCTTCGTCAAGTCGCAGTTCCTCTTTTTCTAGAAACTTTGTAACCCATTTTTTGGATAGTGCAATTTGATAACCTTACGCTCGGGTGCAGTAAAATAAATTTTTGACGGCAACTTTCTTTCAGGAATACAACACGTTACTTGGAATTCCAACAAGCTAGCTGTCATCATCTCAATATCTTTCTGTGCTTTGTGCTGAGATGCTGTGATCCTTTGTGACCAGCAAGGACCTCTTCGTCACATAAAACTGCTGCATCGTGGACCATCTGTGACGCTAAGCTCATCATCTTCAACTGATGGAGAGCAATATTGCCACCAGATGATCGAATGGCTGTTTATATGACTAGGTTATGATGTTCCACGGCCATGTCGATGGCCTTGCCATGACCTGGTCGCCCTGAGGAATTGACTGTCCTGTTGTAGACCACTACATAAGCCAGCCATTTCGAAAAGTCAACCTTCAAATTAGCTAAGAGATTGGCAGCTTCATTACTGTAATTGGTTCTTTTTGATGCCAGAAAGTACAATAACCAAATTCGCCAGTGCTGGATAATTCTTGGACCATCTTCGTGCTTGATAGCATCCCTCAAGTCTTCATAAAGCAATGCCATTTGCATGAAAGACTTATGAAAGTTGTACATGTGGTCAGCATTTGCATCATCTTCATCTGTTGGCACTACTAGAACTTCATTGGCAAATCTCTCAGCTGTTTGATGCAGCCATTGGTCAGTTGGTGCAGTTTCATCGAGTACAACTTGACTTAATGTGTTGGACACTTTCAAGAATTTTAATAAAGCTGCAGTAAGATGGGCCTCAAGTGCATGTTTGATGAATTCATCTGCTTGCTGGAAATGTTTTGCAGCTATGGTGACATTGCTTCTGTTATTAGGTTACTGAGATGGGCCAATGACCCAGGATGTTGTGGTGACTCCCAAAAAGTAAGATAAATTACTTTTAGACATTCCCATGTAAAATGAAAATCACCTGGATTTTCTTTGGCCCATAGCAGTCGTGCATTTGGGACATCAGCTACTCGTCTTCGTCGTGCCCCACGGATTGCTCGACAGGTTGCCTGGTCACCCACAACAGATTGCTGTACAGAATCGTCTATTGCCAACATCTTTTGAAATTCGTCAAGTTTTGCCACATTGTTGTCTGTGAAGCTTTCATCAACGTCAATGATGGCAACTGGATGGATGACAGACTTTATACCTTGTTGGCCTGTGCTAGAGTAGAGAGGTGACACGGCAAGGTGACTGCAGCATTTGAATCTTTGTACAAGCATTCTCTCTACCCTTTTTGTGCAGATTCATGGAAGGTTTTGTCATCATCATCATTGGGTAGAATGTCCTCTACAGATAGATTTCTTCGTTTCCCTTGCGGTATGCCAGTCGTACTATTGTATTCTGCTGGTGGTAATCTAGCCACTTTGAGCGCTAAACGGCTAGTGAAGTTCCATGCTTCCGTGTGCCTTGCACACCTTTCATGCCTTACCCTTTTCTGGATGTTGATGTTGTCATATGCAAGAATCCAGTGACCCTGACGGAGCTGACTGCTGGTTTGTATTGCTCTGGCTGCGTTTTCTATGTACCTGAGAGTCTGACTATATGATAGACAAATACTTGTGTGGTTGAGTGTCGTTATGACCGCCTTGCTTGTTGCTCTAGCAACCAACATCAGACTCAACAGAAGTTGGAATCCCTAGACTTGGTCACTATTTTTCTTGGCAAGAACAGAGATAGTTGCCAGACTGTGTATGTCCTTTGGTGTTTGACTGTCTGTGTGACATCTGTACTAGAACCTATTGCTGATAGCAGGGATGTGATGTTAGGTGCATGCTTCAACAACTTCTCGTAAAGTTGAAAGAAACTGAATTCGGTCAGAGTGGCTGGATCATCTTCTTTAATCGGACCAATGGACAGAACTCCTCCTGATCTTCGTATGCTTTCTAGTTCAGCATCTAATTCTGTTCTTACTCTGTCCCATGGGATGCGCTGAATTTGATTCTCCAGGTCATGTCTGACCTTCCTTTCATGCTCCAGTTGAAGCTCCAACTCTTGTCTACTCTGCCTTTCATACTGCAACTGAAGACTCAAATCTTGCCTAAGCTGCCGTTCAAGCCTCAGTTCATCATCTACGTCAGACATCTGTTGAGCTGTTGATGACAGACGGGGACGTTTGGATGCATCTTCCACCTTCCTCCTGATGCCGTTATACATGTATGTCTTACCACCATGTACACGGACATGTTTCTTATCAAAATTACTGCTTGAGCCAAACTCATGTAATAGCTTTCCTATCTTACTAGGAGATAATGTAGCTTCTCCAGCAGGCTCTAAAGCAGAATTCAAACAATCCACAACATCCTTCGTCATCACTTTGTCTGACTCGTCTCCCAGCTCAAACTTCTCGTGAAGTCTACCATAACATCATCATTGTGGCAAAGATTAGAGATTGTGTAATACAAGGTAGGTGCCCTTACAACTTTGCGTAACGTGAATCCATAGATATTGTCAGAATTTAACGGTGTTTCTCTTTCTTAGCCGTGGCAAAAGTAAGAGGTACACTGAGCAGTGAGAACTATACTCACAAATGAAACTCGCATGAGATCATCTTTCCTTTTGTAGGACATGGGCAGATCACTAATTAGTACAGAGGGCGTATTCGTGTTGGTCACTGTGTGATGACATGGGACACAATTACGTAGTTTGCACTACAGGTGAAAGTCCTATGACATAATCGTTTAGTTTGCACTACAGCTGAAAGTCCTATGACATAATCGTTTCTTTGTGTTGGAATGGTTAGGTCACTTCTATTACTTCCGAAGTTCAGAGGGCGTATCTTTGTTGATTAGAGACTAGCGCTGAACGTTTACAGGAAGCCACTCATGTCCTAGCCAAAACTTAGCTTTATTACGTGTCTTGTAGAACAGATGAATCCTCTGAGATAGTCGTTTCTTCCGTTTTTGGCATAGTAATACATCGCTAGTATTTACACCTGCCCTAGCTAAGATTACAGCAGCTAGATATCAGAGAGCGCATGATTTGTTTACAGCTCGGCGCCCAACACTTGGCTTTACGTGATCATAACTACCTCAATTGGTATCAGAAACTCCATGCACGAAGACACTCAATTGAGCTGAGCGTGCGCAAATTTAGAATTCAATGTCCCAAACGACGTTTTATTACCACTGAATGTTGGCACTGTCTTGCAATGCCAGTTGTACATACACATACTGGAATCATGCATGTCGCTCTCCCCTGTGTAATATCTTTCCACGTGATCGGCAGCACGGGAAATGAAACCGATATGCATGGAGTCATGTTTGTAATCATGTCGAATGAAACCGATATGTATTTGCAATCAGATATAGCTAATTGAGTTTGTAACATGGTAGTATATAGTCACGTGGGGTGCCAACTCTATGACGTGGGGTGACACTTAGTGAAGTAAGTGTGTGAAAGTAGGCGCGGTGAGTCCAGACTCACGGGAGACTGAAAGTGTCATACGGGAACCGGACACTGCCAGGCTCACGTGAGTCTGGGGACGAGGCTACTTGCAATGATAGAGAAAGCAAGACACATCGGTGTCATTATCTACTGTCTCCCAGCACACACAACGCATGTGTTACAACCATTCGATGTGGGCATGTTCGGTCCCTTAAAATTTCATTGGAAGTCAATTCTTCAACAATAAAGCGATGCACAAAAGCTGCCAAAGTAGACAAGTCTACATTCCCAAGTCTTATTGTCAAGCTCTGAGTGCACATACTTCCAGAATATCTTGTAAGTGGGTTCCGAGAAGCAGGAATCCATCCTCTATCCTCAACTATACCTGTAATCAAAGCTACAACCATCAGTCTTTGACCAGCGTCAGTTCCAGCCGCAAACAGAGGCAACATCTGCTTTTCCTCAACAGACACCCATGCAGAGACAGATACGCTACTTCTTTGCAGATCTCTTCGCAGCACATGACTCAGATCCAACAGGAGGACAGAACACAAGAGACAGACTTCTTCCATCTCATGCAGGTGAAATCCTTACTGCAGCTCGATTCATAGAAAAGCTTAAGGTTAAGGACGTAGAGAAAATGGCAAAGAAAGGAAAGCGACAACGTCAGGAAACTCGCCTCCCAGCAAGGAAGTCCAAGAGAACGCGTGCAATTGGTGTGGCCGACAGAAGTGAAGAGGATGACTCTTTTGTAGCGGTTGCGGTCAGTCATACTACCAAGACTCAGAGAAAGATAAAGAGGGATGGATAAGCTACGACAATCCCAGCTGTTGTCGATGGTTCCACTTCTGGTGCGCCATGCTCGATGAGATGCCAGAACCTAGCAATTTCTGGAGCTGTCCAAACTGCATAGACGCCTAAGAGACACAAAAAGCTTATTGCAAGCGTAGCTTCCAGTTCCTGTCTTATTTACCGTAATAGATCGTTGCGTAGTGAGAAAACATCGCTGTCCACCATTAGAGATAGTGGCGTTAATATCAACTTATGTAGTTGAATAATAATATCTCAACGAATAGCTACAGACTGGGGAGTGAGCCTGCGTGAACATCAAGGGCCAAAGGTAAATTGCGTCTCTAAATAAGGATGTCGTAAGGCCCCTGATCGGAGCTACTCTAATTACTTTGAAAGGTGTCCACGGTTTGCCGACTTTACCCTACACCCCAAACTAAAAGTACACCGCCACAGTTAGCCCCTTCGATTAATGACAACGCTAGCGATGCTGAAAAAGGAGTTCACACAATGTCTAGCCTGGTACAACAGCCTAGAGGCGCGACACACCATCGTGACATGGACATCGCCATTTTTAACACTTTTCGTAAACCCGGATTAACCTGTAACGTCCCGGATGTTGATACAAGAGACTAGATACAAAAATTGAAATGCAAGTAAATACAGTAATTTACGGTAATCTAGCAACATTTACAACATAACAACGTTCATTTTTAACACATTTTTCTGTCACATTTGCTTGATATTATCGAGTGGTTGCTTTGTCAATGCTTTTGGTAGGGCCCACCGCCGGCTAATATTAAGTGGTGTCTACATTAATTTTCGGAGTAACAAGATAATAAACATAATCTAGAACCAATGGTATATAAATCTGAAAAGCAATGTTTTAGTCAGACATCGTGCTATATCAAAGAGGTTGACCTGACATATAAATGTTAGGCATTCAATCACAGTTGGTTTCACAATCCTTTCTTGTAATTATCGACATCAAAATTTTCCAATTAATTTATTTGTTGCATCATATATTTACTACTGTATTTATTAATTAATTAAGACAAAAATTATACACCATGTTGCAGAACACACTAATCAGCAGCCCAAATGCTATGGGTATATTGTTGCTGTTTTAGCTTTACTAGAAAGAAACAGTGTCGAATCAATATATAGACACGCTGCTCTTAGGGTGTGACATTGCTTGTAGTGTTTCATTGTTGTTCCGATATAGTAGATGTTTCATGTCTTCCAGTTGACAGTGTTGTAGTGCAAGAGGCTATATAAGTTCTATCATTTACCAAGTCTGACATGTGAACTGCTTACCTTAGCTAACTAGACAAACTAGACTTACACATTTGCTTACGACAGACAACAGTTTGAGAGCGCTAAGATCTTGTAGCAATTGACATTTACAGAGTATGCCATTTCTGCAGTGCAAGAATTTATGTTTATTGCATTGGTCTGTGTAGGAAGCAAAAAGTGACTTGTCCGGCCTAACGTGCGCTAATGGGTAGGGCAACGTTGCTCGCGCTAGTAGATGGGTAGGGCAACACTATATCATAGTTCACATCTCTCGGGAACGTTGATAGTCTCGATTCCATGTCACATCTAGAGATGTGTTTTACAAGCAGTCTCGACACACACACACACACACACACACACACACACACACACACACACACACACACACACACACACACACACACACACACACACACACACACACACACACACACACACACACACACACACACACACACACACACACACACACACACACACACACACACACACACACACACACACACACACACCACACAGGCACCAATTAGTGATTACATATCCTTCTCAGAGAAGGTGCCAAGAACCCTCTTTCTGAGCTCATTACTACTGGCAAACGTGTTTGCGAGCCTGGCAGTTCAGTACTTCAAAGTATGGAAAGTAATGGTCTAGCTGCACGAGGTAATCCCATAATCACCAATATATTACTTATTTGATCGGCTAGGCCGTGTTTCCACTAGCTACACCTCAAACTAGCTTAGCTTAAATGCGTTTAAAACTAAACCAGTTCAAGAAAGCGACTGTTTCCAATAGGAACTTGCACATCCGGGATGTGCTAAACAAACCGTCTAGGAACGCATTAATTTGAAGTATTGAGCTGGTCTGTTACCAAGTCAGGGCAACTGTTGGTCGTTACTGATTCAGCATCTGCTAGTAGGAATTTGCATGAGGATGACCAAAGACACCGTCTTCTCTCTCTCCGTAGTAGCCTCGTACCAGACCCTCTCGCGCCGTCATGCCCGGTTCCCGTATAACACACAAACGCTGGAGAGGGTCTGAGATCATACCGCCTACTTTCTTCACCTAGTGTCACCCCACGTCATCTAAGTGTCACCCCACGTCACCAACGTCAATACTTTCATGCTATTAGTTCATTATGCTGTAACAATACACCTTTCTATCAAAGCAAATTAGGCATTACGCTATCTTTGATATCCCAGAATTGCATACATTCATTGTTTGTTTTTCGTTCGTCTATGTGACATGGAAACCGATTCATTCACAGAGCGATCTCCTGAGTTCGATTCACGTTATCTGAAGCTGTAAGGTCCAATGTGATTTGATCACCAGTAGCCTGGAGTCTATGCATGCACTAAGCGCTGCTCTATGACTGTGCTAGGCTACAAGAACAATATGAGTCGGGAAGCTCATCAGATAGAGTTCCAACGAAAGTGGTAGTGAACAGCGTCAACTGTAGCTTGTTGGCCGCCGGAAAGGCAACGCTGTCTTCTGTGGATGTTGGCAAGCTAGTGCGCCTTGCCTTTGGATCAACTGTAGAGAGGAAAAGCGCCAGAGTTCACGGCTGCCGCTCATACGTTTACTGCGGTATCCGGAGAAAGAGTGATCATGGGGAAAGTCCAGCCAAACGTTCTTGCATACAAGAGTCATCAAAGGATATTACATCACCGACATCTGACCATCTACTACGAATTACACAATTAGAAGCTGAGCTCAAACGTGAAAAGAAGCGCGTACAAGACTTGGAGGCTGAACTGCAACAATCAATTATTCAGAGTCAATCTATCCAGTGGCATCAAGTAGGTACAGATATTAATGCAGAGCTGAATGCGCTACAGAGAGCTGGAGGAATCATGTCAACAGGTCCAGTTGATGCAGCAGATGCATCTTCACTGACTGCAGACTTTAGTTTACATAATCTACACAGCCAATTACTTACACACACTCCCAAAATTATATCACTGCTTTCCTCGATAGGCCAAACTGACACCACTACAGGACCAAAAGATATCTACAGCTTGGCAGCAGTCTGCTTACTAGCGAAGAAGGCAAGTGACAAGGTCAAAGGTTTTCAGCTTCTAGTTAGTTTGATGTTGGTTGCCAGGGCAACTAGTAAACAAGTCATTACTACTCTTAACCATATGGGTGTCTGCTTGTCATATAGTCAAACTTTTAGGTATGTGGAAAACGCTGCAAAGGCAATAGAGCAGAACAGAGAGCTTCAACATGGAGACTGGATCGTTGCCTATGACAACATAAATATTGAGAAACGTGTCACCCATGAGAGACATGCCAGACATACAGAGGCATGGAACTTCACGAGCCGTTTGGCTGTCAAAGTAGCCAGACTTCCCCCACCTGATTACAACACAACAGAATTACCACAATGCACTCGAGGAGATTTAGCTGTGGAAGACATTCTACCGAATGATGATGACGACAAAACATTTCACGAATCTGCTCAGACAAGAGTTCAGAAGGTACTCGTACACAGGTTCAAATGCTGCAATCACCTTAAAGCAAGACATCAATATGACAACCATGACCACTCGACAACAAAATCTATTATCCACCCTATTGCAGTGATAGACATAGATGAAAGTTACACTGACAATAATGTTACTATTCTTGAAGAATTTCAAAAAATGCTGGCGATAGATGACACTGTTCAACAATGTGTTGTCGGTGACCAAGCGACTTGCACGGCAATTCGTGCAGCTCGGCGTAGAAGGGTAGCAGATATTCCTTCAGCACGCCTCCTATGGGCGAAAGAGAATCCTGGTGATTTCCACTTGGCATGGAAGTGCCTAAAAGTCATCTTCCTCATATTTTGGGAGTCACATGATTTTCCTGGCTCATTGGCTCATCTCAGCAAACTGATCAACCGAAGTGGAGTCACCGCTGCTGCAAAAAAAAATTTCAACAATCCGATGAGTTTCTCAAACATGCATTAGAAGCACATCTGACTGCATCCCTCATCACCTTTCTCAACATATCTGCTACCTCAGATTTGATTGTACAAGATGCAACCATTATAAAGAACTCATGGCTAAACGAACTCATGGCTAAACGAAACAGCAGAGAGATTCGCCAATGACGTGCTAGTTATAGGAACAGATGAAGATGATCATGATGCAGACAACCTGTATAATTTCCATCGTTCTTTTCTGCGCATGGCCCTCCTTTATGAAGATTTGAGGGAAGCCATCAAGTACGAAGATGGCCCAAGAGTTATCCAACATTGGCGAATGTGGTTACTGTACTTTCTCGCAACAAAG